>NW_028245250.1:0-120993 GCF_964263255.1 Lissotriton vulgaris | reverse complement strand
ACAATTTCAACGTTGTCTCAAAAAAGAGGGCTACCTCGTTAAATACAAACTGATGTTCAAAGTGTGCTACATAAATATTTGCTATAGTGGGTGCGCAGGAAGCGCCCATACTAACACCCTTTGTTTGTCTAAACAAGTTGCCACGAAATTCAAAAATGTTTTCCTTAAGAACAATAGTGAGACAGTCAAAAATGAATTTTGGATTGCAGTCAACCTGATATGTCTCAATGAACCATCTGACTGCCACAAGGGCACCTTCAACCGGAATGTTAGAGTAAAGGCTTTCGACATCTAAAGTCACTAGCCATTGTCTACGTTGGTTGTACGTCATTCTTTCCAATAGATTAATAACTTGGCAAGTGTCTTTTAAATAGCCAGGTATATTTTCTATATAGGGGCGTAAAATTGCATCCAGATATTTTGAAATAGGTTCAGTCACTGAGCCGATCGTGCTAACTATCGGCCTCAAAGGGGGATCTATAGCATTTTTGTGGACTTTTGGAATACCATAAAGGCAGGCCAATTTTGAATTTTCTACATTGAGGTAATCATATTCTTTCTGACAAATGATATCGTTATTCAATGCTTGTGTAGTCAAAGGTAATATTTTAGACTTGATGATGGAGGTAGTGTTTTTGGTAATTGTTGTATAAAACCGAGTGACATTGAGCATGTCCTCGATTTTAGTGATGTAATTGTCAGTATCCATAATCGCTATACCTCCACCTTTATCTCAACTCTTAATAGTGATAGCTGTGGAGTCTTTGAGATTGGTTAAGGCTTGATACTCCTCACTGGTGATATTATACTAAGTTCTAGGAACGTATTTGGTGGCTAAAAGAAGTCTATTATAATCCACCTTTTCAAATATCTTGATCTCTGGTGCCACTTCTTCTAGAGTAGGTGTAAAGCTAGATTTAGGCATTAGGCCGGATTTATTCACTTCCTGGCTAGTGGATCTATAGTCTGAGAAAAAGAACTTGAGGCGGACCTTTCGGAAGACTGCCATAAGATCTGAAAAAAGTTCAAATTTATTTAGCCCAGAATGCGGGACAAAGGAAAGTCCTTTTGAGAGTAGTGATAAACTGGATTGATTAAAACTAGTTTTGCTGAGGTTAAAGATGGGGATCGTATCTATTGCCTCCAGTAGCGGGCATTCCTGGTCTCTAAGAACTGATTGTGATTCGCTACTTGAGGTACCTGGTATTGATGTGAGTATTGAGCTTGAGGTTGATATTGCATTGGCTGTTGGTATTGGGGCTGATGTTGATTCGAATAGCGTGGCCTCCAGTTTCCCCTGTATGGGTTGCGCCTCCCTAAAAAAGGACGCCCCCCTTGATTATATCTTGGAGTGTATCTGGACCCTCTATGATCAGAAGAGAACGAACTTCCATCACTGTCAGAATCTGACATGTTAGAAACGGTGGTAGTTTTTTTAATATGGTCTCGTAGATGGCTGAAATATTGTGATATCATAGTTTGTATCGTCTGATTGGGCATAAAATCCATCAGCAAGATAGGGATATATTCGTTCCTTGCTAAAAGATCTAATATCTTTCTGTAACTTCTCTGTTTTATGTTTCGTTAAGTAATCATTGTATGAGCTTAATTCCAAATCTATGTCATCAAGCGCTTTTTTTGCATCACTTATTGCTGGTGATGATTTGATTTTTCCTTCGAGCTCACTGATCTCTTTTAAGAATTTTAAAATAAGATCTTTTGCAGTTTCAACTATGAGCATCATGAGATCTTGCGAACAACGGTTCGCTATTTGTGACCATTTTTCAAAAAATTCCTTTATATGCGCAAAGAGACCGGGGATGTTTTTAATTTGTAAACCCTGTGGTATTATTCCTGCCCTAAGATATTGGAGCATATATTCCCCATGTAGCTCAATACGTTTGGTTTTCTTTCTAAGAGCCAAAAGTTTAACTAAATCTTCGTTAGTTCTAATGTCACTTGACGTTTGGTTACCAAAAGTGGTAGATGATCCTACCATGGACATAAAATCAGCATCACTGAAGCCAAAAGTTTTTAAAGTAGCCATATTAGGATACCACAAGATCAATATTAAACCAAATACGTTAATGAATGGAATACAACCTGAACTGGTGGAAGGAGAATTGACTGAAGTGAAGCGAAACAAATACTAAATTAAAAATACAGCAATTGACATGTGACTTTAGTACAGTTATCTGTATATATTCATAAATCAAAAAATATATTTGAAGAGTGAGCAAACATAATTCAATACACTTATTAAATTAAGAAAATCACAAAGCAAACGTCCCCTCATAGACCGGCTATGAGAATAAATTGTTTTAGAAATAGGGGACCCCTATATAATAATAAACTTGCTATACATAGGGAAATGAACTAACTTAGGTAAAGGTCTATAGACAAGTTGTAACACACTAGTGATAATTAACTGGAAGACCACTTAAAAACCCACATGTAAAGTACTAATCACCAAATTGAATTCAAAATATTTATTATATTTGTATTTATTAGTCAATAAATTGTTTTGCAATTATTGCTTGTATTTCATACTATTATGTTTCCAAAATCTAATTAATTATTTACACAACAACAACATGATTCTTCATTAAAACCACATAGTGAACATATATTTTACATAAAACATAAAAAGCAATAGAGACACAACAATAAGTAGACACATGAACGACGATTGAGGCAAAGCGGTAGATAAGGGCACTACGCGCGTTTCGGCTTGTAAGCCTTCATCAGATGACCGTCTATTGTACTACAATTAAAAATAGGTAATTAGTCAATTATGTACAGTGGGCATTATGAAAAATGACAATAATTGATGTAAACAATACATTTATAGTTTCTCACTCAAAGACAATTAAAAATACAGATACATATTTACAAAACTGTACATATAATATTTACAGAGCCACTTATTTAATGAGAATGTATCTAAACTAATATATACATATATACACTATATACAAACTTCAATTAAGTGACACATCCTAAGAAAAAGAAGAAGATTGTTTGTTTGCTTCACTTCAAGAACTTTGTAGAAATTCATCATTACCAGGACAGAAACCTAAATAAGATCAATCGATGCCTACTAACCTATATGGTTAAAACGAGATTCACAAAGAAATGACGTAAATGGATGGAAACACGTGAATATTTGGTAGTATCTTAAGAAAAGGGGGACGGAAAAATTATATTCAACAAACAATAAAAATAATAATATAATAATAAGTAAATGATACTTACAAAAAAGACACACAATTAGAAAGTAATTTGGAAAACAGCCAAACGTCAGCAACGAGTATATCTGATTAGAGAAAAGACAACCACAGAAAACACGATAGAAACAAGCGTAATGATGTAAATGCAATAAGGGGCTATAAATAATGACCCCATTGACTTACAAATTTCATACGTTTAAAGAAAACTTAAATCAAACACCAATCCCGTTGACTGAATTACATTCATGAGATAAGTACACGTAAAAGAGGAAGCAAAAGGGAGAAAAAATATATAAAAAACGAAGCGATCATATGATATATTATTAACCAAGAGTAAAAAGAATTAGGATATAGAAGAGAACCAGAAAGAACCCAAGTGACTGTAAATTAGAATCATGGATGAATTGAAATTGAGGAATACTATAGTTATAGTGAGCCGCACTTACCAAAAGAGAGAAGTTTTTTTGGAAACACGGTAAAATCGATGATATATATTTAAGAAGATAAAGTTCCTAATAATGCAATAAAAATAATTCATAATGAAAATTACATAAGAATATTTTGGTATAGATAAGCTTATTGAACAATGGGCTCAAAATCTACAGAAATTAAGGATATATGTACCTTATAGATACAAAGGGTCTTATATAAATTCTCCCGATATGTATCAATCAAGGATGTAAGACACCACACGTGCGACGAAAGAAGCAGGGGTGTAATAATGAAGAGCTGATATTTATAACAGAAAATGACACTGACTGTGACTGAAGGTAACATATTATGGTAAAAAATGTGGGCTCACATTAGCGGTATAGATACCTGAATAACAGAACTAAACACCGATCGAGAGCCGGAATAGAATGTCAGTACATCTGTGCCAGGATATCTGAAAGAGGACCGAATATAAATGATTAAGTATATTGTTTTTATGCATATATACTCTATAAGTATGTGCTTATGTTGACGCTGACCCAAACATATAGAAACGTATCCAAATATTCCAGGCAACATTATTAGGTAGTAACTATAGTGCTGTGCCCGTATTTACATGTCAAAAGTATTTAGACATGCAGTCTTATGACATCTAAAAACGGATATAAACGTCCTTTAACGTAATGTAACAGATATTGCGTCCACGGACGTCTGAACACAGAATCTCATAGTAAATAGAAATTATAAATGACTATTTCTTTCTCCAATTCAGCAAGCGAGCAAGATCATAAAAACTATTGTAGGCGTCGGAAATAAACATCTAAAAAGTGTAATTATACGGAATTAGTGAGACCCGTTACGTTCTATGCTCAGTTGTGGGACCTTACCCGTGCAACACGATGAAAAAGCGGTGTATGGCCCTCGAAGTTCGAAATCACTCCGTCACTGTAGAAGTCTGAAATGGACAGGTATCAAAGGACCTGTGGGGACGCGAGCACACTCTACACTGCCTTTTATATATGCAGTAAAGAGCTAACGACACAGCGAAATAGATAAAGGACTAACAGGAAATCAGGATGTTGAGTGGTAAGCATAGACAGCAGACTAATGATGAAATGATCGTAAGGAGATTAACGAAGGACTAACCGGGAATCGAATAATGAAAACAGACAAAAGACTAATGATGTGATAAACGAAGGACTAACCGGGATTCAAATAATGAAAACGGACATAAGACTAATGATGTGATAATCGTGATAGAATAGATACAAATAAAAAGGGGGACTGTATGTATAGAATGAAAATAGAACAAAGATTGACCCGAAAAATGAGTCTAGCCAATGGCAAACTAGAGACAGTAAAATATCTAAAGAATTATTGTTTTATGAGGAGAACGGAAACGATGATGACTGCCAAGATTATAAACAACAAGTAAAAAGACATGACAATAACCTACACACATTTAAAAAAAGGGGAACACTTTAAAATAATAATAAATCGAAGATAATAACAGATTAAATGAAGAGTACAAAAATATAAGAGTGCTCAAACAGTTATTTTCACTTGGTGTCATCAAAACAGTCAAAAAATTATGAACCTTACTTTCTAGTTACAATATAGTCTAAGCAGTACTAAAGATTAGAGAAAAAGTACATGTGCAATGCATGTGAGTACATTACTAAACAAGTAATCAAAATTACATCAAAAAAGAAAAAAGAGTTAGCAGTAATCCAGAATATAAACCTCAAATAATGGCTTGTTCCCACGGTATTGCTGAGTTCAGTCCATTAGATACAGTATTTAACATGAAAATATAGTACACCTCACGTTTTTTTCTTATTTTATCAGAGCAGATCCCTGCTGTCGGTATAATTTTCTCAAGCACAAACCAACTTAAATCATCAGCTGAGTGTTGATGTTCAAGAAAATGGCATGCCATAGGAGCTGTTGTTTTCTTAGTACGAATGGCGGATCTATGTTCTGTGAGTCGGACGTTCATAGGCTCCTGGTCACTTGCTCAGGGCATATGGGGAAGTAGGATAGAACACAGGGTGCACGGCCAGAGGCACTCGGGCGGCTGGGTGCAGGGTGCTTTTGAGCCGTTGGGCGCTCAATGTTATTAAATGGGAAAGGTAAAAAGGGAACAAAGGCTGCAGACTCGGGACGGTGATTCTTCAGGTGCGACCACCACTTTGAGAGGTAAGTTGGGATCCTGGAGAAGAGGTAGGTAACCCAAAGGGAGGCACAGGGGTCGGCAGCTCGCCGGGTGCAGGGGTGTCTTTGGGCGTCGGGAAATCTTACCCTCAGCTGGTCGCGGTTGGAGGGTCCCTGTTTCTGAGGCTGCATGCTTCGTTTGGTTCGTCGAGGGGGGGTCTTTAAGCACTGGACTTCGGGTCCAATAGGTCCCTGTCCTGGTGTGGGTACACCCCCTAGTCTGCTCCTCTCCGGTCTGAGGGGAGGCAGGAGCCTAGCTGTGATTGGGCTGGGCTCCCCATCTTCAAGATAGCCGGAGCCCGGGGTCATGCTTCACCTCGCCTCTCCCACCTTAGGGGTGGGGTTGGCACAGGCTGACACACCCCTCTTCCTGACGTAGGGTTTCCTGCCAGTCTTCCCGCCAGAGTGGGGGTCAGAACCGGTGGGGGCCTGTTGCTGGTTACAGCAAATGTTCTGGAGAAGCTCACAGAGGCGGCAGGCCTTTGAAGCCTCCCTTTGCCCATCCTGGGGGAGGAGACCTAGCACCTCGCCCAGGATGTGCATTGTTGCAGGCCCAGGAGAGCGGGGGCTCTCCACCCAGGGGTCTAGCAATATGTCTGCTGTGAGGCAGCCTAGGCAGCCTCTCAGTCCAGACGTGGAGTGTAGGTTAGGTTTCAGGGGGCATCTCTAAGATGCCCTAAGGTGCATTTTACATTAAATCTCACACTGGCATCAGTGCGGGTTTAATGTGCTGAGAAGTTTGATACCAAACTTCAGTCTTCAGTGAGGCCATCATGGTGCTTTGGAGTTCGTAATGTTGACCTCCCTGCACCATATACTCTTAATAGCAGCACTGCACTTACAGTGCCCAGGAATGGCCCTGGTACTATAGGGGCACACGGCTCATGCACCTGTGCCCACACCACTGGCATAGGGCACCCAGCTAGAGGGGTGACTGAGGTATGCCAGGGCAGTGGGCCTTGTGGGCATGGCACACAGGGATGTGTGCCATGTCGACTATTGTTTAGTTCTGTACTTAGACACTCAGCCTGCAAAGGCAGTGTGTGGGTGTCAGGGTACAGGGCCCCTAAGGGTGGCACAATAAGTGCTACAGCCCTTAGGGGTCTTCTCTGGTCACCATGCCTTGGGTACCTAGGGTACAATTTACTAGGGGCTGATAGGTGGCCAGAGATGCCAATTGGGTTTTAGTTTCAACACAGTTTTAGGGAAGGAACACAGGGCATAGGTACCTGGTTGGCAGGAGCCCAGGGCACACTAAGTAAAAGCACATCAGCAGTTCAGCAAAATGTGGGGGCATACCAATGCAAGAAAGATGGCACTTTCTCACAGAGATGCAATAGGATCTGACCAGAGTGGAGCCCATCTTCCTCAGCCAGTGAGGCAAATGGCCGGAAGGCGCCCTAGCGGTATAAATGTTCTACATCGTGGATCCCAACTACCCTCCAGTGGTGTAGTTCAAGCAACGTGATGGATATGCGACCCCTTGGTGTGACTGTAATAGCAGTGCAGACGCGTATGGTTTTGTGTCATGTGTAAGCATCTGCGTTAGCAATGGTGTATTGTGTTGAGCAGCAGAGGGGTTGGTGATTTGACCAAGGACATTCTTCCCAGAGCCGTGGCACTGCCTTTTTTGATGGATAGACCTGGTGAGAGAGACTTTTGGGAGGGGTCTCTGTACCCTTTTGGAGAAGACCCAGTTGAGGAGGACAAATGGTATGCAAAACTTGTTGAGGCCAGTGAGTTGGACACCTCATCTGACACTGGCCTGGTTTTCCCTCCTACTGTGGCAATGGAGGAGGGAACCTCTTTTGAAATGGTGTGAATGTCTGAAGTCCTGGACCTTAACCTACCCTCAGTTACAATCCATACAAACGTCTTGACAGAAGTGCTTCAGCCGGACGTCACCCCTCAGAACCCTTACTCCCATTCAAGGAAGTCCTTATGGAAGTCCTACTTGGGGGCTGGTGCAAGCCCTGTACAAGTGCTTCTGTGAATGGGACGATTGCCGCCGCCACACCCAGTTCCTGGGGATCCCAATTTTCTTACCCAGAAACCCACCTCAGTGAGATTGTTGGTCCAAGACTCCTCAATCCATATTCACCCTGATGCGTTCCCTACCACCCCACTGGATAGGCAATTCAAGAGGCTGGATACCTTCGTTAAGAGAATGGTAAAAGAGGACCATCTCTCCTTGCTCCATCAAGAAGTGTATACTCTCTTGGCCAAGGGAGCAATAAAGAGGGTGCCTGCTTCAAAAGTAGATTGTGGTTGATATTCTCGCTACTTTCTGGTACCAAAGATGGATGTAGAACCCCACCCTATCCTGGATATGTCCCTGCTCAGCCTCTTCTTCGAGAAGGAGGAATTCAAAATGCCTCACCCAAATTAAGCCTGCACTAGATCCGGATGGTAGCATTGGTCTTGCAGAACGCAAATATCCACATCCCGTCCTGGCGACCGACAGACCCTAACTGCAGTTCACGATGAGCCACAAACACTTTCAGTTTACTGTGCTACCTTTAGGCCTTACTTGCACCCCTCAGTGTTCACCAAGATGATGGTTGTGGTTGTACTTCATCTGTGTAGGTCCGGATTTTAGTCTTCTCCTACTTCAACAACTGGTTGTTGAAGGCTGGCTCACCCCAGGCAGTTTTCACCCACCTTCAGACTACAGCAAACCTCCTCTACTTGTGGGGATTCACTATCAACATGCCGAAGTTACACCTAACTCCCTCTCAGCGGTTCCTTTTCATCTGAGCTGTTCTAGCCACAGTGCAGTTTCTTGACTATCCTGAAGTCCAGGATATTCAGGCTATGAGACCAATGTTTCAGCCTCTATCATGGATTTTGATGAGATTTATTCTGAGGCTGTTAGTCCTCATGGCCTCCTGCAGCCTGTGGTGACACATGCCCCCTGGCATATGTGGGCTCTGCAGTGGGATCTGAAGGCTCAATGGGTGCAGCATCATGGGAATCTCACCGACTTGGTCCAAATCTCGGAGGGAACTGCAAAACTCTTGCAATTGTGTCTGTAGTAGTCCCCTCTCCCTTCCCCAACAAGATCTGATGGTGGGGACAGATGTATCACTCCAGGGCTGGAGTGGCCAGCTGGTAGAAGTGGAGATCACAGACCTCCGGTCTCTGGCGGAACCCAAGCTTCAAATAAACCTTTTGGTGCTTCGGGCAAGTCGCTTGGCATTTGAAGCCTTTCTTTCTTCAATAAATGAATGAAGGCACTTCTAGAGTTCACGGCTACTCAAGAGTTTACCAGCACTAAACAGGGCATAATAAGTAAATGGAAGCATTAATTGCTGAATACGTGAATTTTTAAGTTTCCTGGAAACAGTCTAATTTGTGGTATTGGTTAATTGGAGTGGGAGCTGTTTCCAAAAAGAGCCTGCTAAAAAGAAGGAAGAGCCTCCTTGCCTCTTTTTCTTAAAGGACGGAACAACCAAAAAAGAAGCATTCATAGAGCGCAGAGATCTCAGGGAACAGTACTTGCAGATCCTTGAGTTCAGGTATTTCGGGCAATTATCATGTAGCACGATGATAGATCGTTAAAGCTTTGAAAGTGAGTCTTATATTGACATTGAGCCAGTACTCTGGTGGGACTACCTGTCCCAGAGTGTTCTGAGGGGCAAAGAGGAGACCACTGACCTCACCACACATGCTGGGACTTTATTTGGTGCTACATAGTGCACCGCTGTCACTTGCGGCACAAGACGTGTCCGGGCCAAGAGCGGGCCCGTCTTTCACCTGTCATCGGCCAGAGGAGGCTGGGCTGGGCCACCCCCCTAACATTTCTTCTAAGGTACCTTTGATAACCACCTTTTTAAACCCTGATTGTAGGAAAGCGCTATATATCATCTCAACGCGAAAATGGGGAAATGAACGACAAATGTTAATCCTTCACTACTGGTGCAGGGAGCGACCCTGGATGGTTTCTTACAGGGGGTAGTGGGGGGTAATTAGTAGGGAAATAGACCTGGTGGAAAGACCAATGTCAATCTCTTCACCCACTGAAGATCAGCTTTTGTCTGAGCCTTCTCAGATCGCGGTCAACTCAGCTTCGCACCTACCGGACCTGAAGGAGGAGGTTAGGGCAAGCTCTACCCCGGTCTCCCATGCAGCTTCTTTGAAAGCCATCTCCAGTACACCTGGAGATGCCATTGTGGGGCTTATGGAGGTTGGAGATAATCAGCTACTATCTAACCCAATGGGGGTGAGACAAGAGGACAAACGGGGAAGAGGATTGAGGGGGAGGCTAAAGCCAAAAGGCTGTGCCCAGGCCCATTTACCCAACTACCTTCTCAGACAACTTGACTAGGTGTCAGAGAAGGGGAAGCTGGGGTAGGGTCCTCCGAGTTAGAAGTTCTAGCGGAGGATGTATGTAGCTGTGTTGGGACTGCCATTTCAGCCTTGCTAAATCAGTTTTTTGCGTGGCTCAAAATTGAGAGTGAACCATCGAAATTGACCTGTGCTGTAAAAGAGCATCAATGGCTGCCCCTAACCCCACGCAGAGGCCTACGCCACCCCCCAACATTGCACACATTAGCTCACAACCCCAGGGCACCAACACTCTGACCAACAAGGTACTACAAGACCAAAGAGATCGCAAAGTGAGCGCTAAGAACATACCGGTTGGAAGCGAGATTGGGCAACAGGTTTGTCAGTGGGTACAGATAAGACGAAAGAGCCCCCCAAAGGCAATTTCAAGCCTTTAAAGCAAGGTTTATTTAATCCCTTCCCACAACCTTCACCTGAATGCTTACCATACATGTTAGTCTGAAAGAATGTGCTGGGGTTAGCCATGCATGAAAGAGAATGGTTTACTACCCTGAAAAATAAAGGGATGCATTGGCTAAGGGGAAAAACCGGCTGCTCAACTGACTTCTCAAGAGAAATCATAATGATTAGAAGAACACAGTGGATTGGTCCTGAAAAGAAGAAAAATCCAGGGGATTGTTTCATTATCAATTTTAGGTTGCCTTACCTGGTAGATTGCCTAAGGACCTTTTTCCACTTTCAGGGCTGGGCCCTAGGCCTTATCCAAGTTCTCCCTCAGCAGGTGGCCGGAACTCTTATGAGCTACTCCCTACATTCAAAGATCAGAACTGACTCCCTCAAGGCCAGATGATTTGGGAAACAAAGCCGGTCCCTGATGAGGTCAAGCCAGCGGAAGATTTCCAGCTCTTACCATGGAATATTGTAGGAATTTGCCAGAAAATAGCAAATGTTAATTGGGTTTCCTTCCTAAATTTGTTTGATATAATTTGTTGCCACAAGACTTGTTTTTTTAACCCGATCCATCTAGAGGTATGTAAATCCTTTTATGTCTCTGCTGTCCCATCACCTACTGGTTTGTTTCAACGGCTCTAATGGATATAAGTGTCAAGGTGTTGTGTTCAAGCCCGTGTTTTCAGACTTTAAAGCTCTCGCAGTCAAACTTAGTCAATGGAATTGTAATATTTTTTCTGCACAAGCAGTAGGGATTATAAATGAATTGGAAAATGCATTACCAAAGCTCTTGGCTAATGCCAATAATCCTGTAGCTCTTATACGAGCAGGTGATTTCAAAATTGGGAAGTGTACCCATAGTCGCAACCAGGTTTGTGGAGTTACAAATGGGAAGGGCGATGATATTAGTCACTTTGTACACAACTTATATGGGAAATCTTTAAATCACTTAGTACTAATCCATAACCCTGCGTACTCCTCAGATTTTCATGGGACAGGTTTTAGCAATCCTACAATCATAGGTAAAGATAATGGCAGTGTAATATATTTTATCCTGCTATCAGAGGTCTTGGGGACGGATGTACGACCCTTTGTTGCATGAGCAGACGGATTTGCGACCCGTTTGCGCATGAAAAAAACAAATGGGTTATGTACTAACCCTATTTAGCGACTTGCAAATGATTTGTGACTCGCTAAATAGGATTAGCGACTCGCAATTAGGAAGGGGCGTTCCAAGGGTGTCCCTTCCTAATAGCGAGTCTGAGCCCTATGTAAGACTGTTTTGCGACCGCAATTACGGTCCCTAAACAGTCACAGTTTACCACCCTTCTCAGAACAGTGGTAAAGCACTCGCAAACAGGAAGGGGTCTCCAGGGGAGGGGGTGGTGGGCAGTCTGCGGGCCAGCAGTCCGTCCATCCTGACAAGGGGTCAGGGCCAAACAGCAGAGTTTCAGTTTTGTCAGGGCAGCTCTGAAGGTTGTTGTAACTGAGCCAGACCATCAAAATTTAAGTACTGAAGCACACACAAGAAGTCCATTTAGTTGAGGTTTTTCAAAATGAGTAGTCTAAAAGCAATCAAAAACTGCAAAGTCCATGAAGTTCTCTTTTTTGTAAATTGTTTATTCCATATGTGGTATTGACACTATTTGGTATATACAAGCAGGAGCAGCCGACACGTGTTTCGTCCGATGGACTTTTTCAAGGCTTAAGGGAATATGTATATATCTCGGTGTATAACATCAGATCACAAGAACATTAAAGGTGATATTAAGAAGTGGCAACCTCACATTACCAGTAGCGAGGTGAAGAGAGATGGTGAAGTATATGTAAGAAAAGGGTGTGCTGGTCCAAAGAACTGTAAAAATGGTGTATTCATATTTTTGAAATGTAACCTCTCCCAAATGTTAAAGCAATGCCCATAGTTGGTGATGTCGCCAAAAGATGAAAGCCAATGAAAAGCCCCAAAAGTACCAGTAGTTGGATATAGTAGAGATAATCACCTGAGCGCTGCATTCATTGTGCCCTATGAGATAGACCCAAAGTATTTATTAATTGCAAAAGAATCCTGGGTGTCCCGTAGTATGGACAATGGCCAAAGCAGTCTGAAAAAACACGTTTGGACTATTATCTGGATCTATAAAAGATGTATATTCATACTGAAAAAATGTCAGGTCTTGTGTGAAATTATTTATAACATCATCTCCCCCAAGAAACAGACTATCTCCTCAATAGAGTAAATGTATTCTTGGACAGAATACACGTAAAAACATGCCGGTGATGTGGGGAAGGTAACAAACTAGGTAAGAAAGGGACTGTCCCCTTGGTCCGTATGTCACGGGGATGTAGATACTGTAAAAAGTGCACAAGCATAGGTGCACTGCAATTATGTCACTTTAGTAGTGTGGAATAACACTGAATGAGTGCATAGAAAATTATATTGCACATGTAAGTAATGGGTAAAGGTTAGCATGGCTACAAAAAGAATTTTGTTCCTATTGTCCTAAAAATAATTAATGAGCCAGTCCATGACTGCTTTTTGTAAAATTTTTATTTTGCATAGAACAAAGGGAAACACAAGAAAGGAAGAGGGCACCGAGGCGCCGCACATGTCCCCACGCAGGGGGAGTAATCCAAAGCAAAACGATGGTGACGACACACCGCAAGAAGAAATCTATGTTAGTCAATCTAGGTACCTGCAGGAAATAAAAGCAATAAATAACAGACAACATCGGTATCGACCCTTGTGGAGAGAGAATGTCCCAAAGCAAGCAGGGCTCCAGATTAGTGCAGTCCATTCAAATGCACCTATTGGCGTGTCCGGGCACCTCGGTGACAAAGGAGAAAGAACAAAGAAGAAAGGAAAACGCAACTCCCAATCCCCCCTCCCTCCCTCCCCCCATGACGGTGACACACACTTTCCACACTCATTCAGCAAATCGCACTAAATTTGGAAGAGATGTAGAGATCTCAAAGATGCTGGGCAAACTGCCGACGGTAGACCTTTAGATAGAAAAGCAACCAGGGGTCCCCACACATGTGCGAAATTCTTGTAATTACCGAGGAAGATGTCCGCCATTCTTTCCAAGCTTAAAAGCTTCCAAAGTCTTGCGTGCCACAGAGATATCGCTGGTGCCTCCTTTTGCTTCCAAGCTGCCGCCAACGTGAGCTTGGCCGCCCCCAGGCACAGCCACATCTTTTTATCAGATCGAGTTTGATGTTCAAGACCGGGGTCACGTAGACCCAACAGTACCGAAGCCATAGAGTCCTCTATAGGGTATTGAAGAATATCTTTGATATGTGAGAGAATTTCCTCCCAGTAGGGCCGAATCACCGGGCAGTCCCACCAAATATGGCGGAAATCCCCTAGTAGTCCACATCCCCTCCAGCATTTATCCGAGGCAGCCGGGTAGATGCGGTGGAGCCTAGTCGGGCATAAATACCATTGCGTGAGAGTCTTTAAGTGAGCCTCCCTAAGATGTATCGAGTGGTTAAATTGGGTCATATCCCTCCACAGTGCCGCCCATTCATTATCGGTAACTTCTCTTCCCACCATCTCCTCCCACTGCTCCATATATCGCGGCCTAGGGGACTGTTCTGATTTAAGCAATAATTGATAAAGGAAGGAGATGACTCCTTTCATGGAGGACGTCCGCAGCAAAAAAGCCTCGAACGCCGAGGGGGGTCTCGTAGCCGCCTCCAGCACCCCTGGAGACGTGGCCCAGTGCAGCAATTGGACATGCCGGTACCTATCGGTTTGTGACACCTGATAGTCCCGTACACAGTTAGCGAAGGTCAAAGAGTCAGAGCCATGAAACAGGTGGGTTAGCGCCCTACATCCACCCTCCCTCCATGCGTCAAAGGCCCCCTTAGTAAGCGCCGGCGGAAAGGCCGGATTAAAATGCAAGGACGTGAATGAAGACGGGAAAGTCGTCCACCGCTCGTCAGTAGCCAGGGTATCCCAGACCTTCAGTGTAGTACCCGTGGGAGTACTAATATAAGCGTTTAAGGGACGATCCCTCTTCGGCTTCCAGGCCAGATCCCATATGGACCGGCCAGCCACACTCCGGTCCATATGCAGCCAATGTTTTTCTGAAAGCTGCTGCGACCATTCCACCATTACCCTCAATTGAGCAGCCTTATAATAAAGATGCAGGTCCGGCAAGCCCACTCCGCCTTCCAATCTAGGCCGGCGTAAGACTGTAAAGGATAGTCGGGCTCGGCCCCCTTGCCAGACAAATCGCAGCACCTGCGTTTTAAGTCACCGAAAGTAAGCGCTATCTAGCGGAATAGGTAGGGCCTGAAATAGGTACAGATATTTGGGGAGAAGGACCATCTTAATAGCATGTATCCTACCCAACCAGGACAGGAATTTGGGTTTCCATCTCTCCAATTCGGCCCGGGTCTTCGCCAGGAGGGGTGGGAAATTGGCCGCAAACAATTTGCCCACCGTCGGGGTCAGGTGGACTCCCAGGTAGACAATCGACCCAGTCGCCCATGCCAGTGGTGTCAGCGTCCGCACATGCGCCACGTCAGTTTGTGAGAGAGTCAAATTCAGGATATATGATTTGCCATAATTCACTTTAAATCCCGCCACCTCCTCAAATTCTACTAGAATCTCCCTAATGCAAGGCAAGGAGCCTGCCGGGTCCGCTACCGAGAACAAGATGTCATCCGCGAAGAGCGAGATCTTATGTTGCTCCCCCGTGAACGGTATGCCTCTCACCCCCTCATGTTCCCTTACCGCCACCGCCAGAGGCTCAATGCTAAGCGCGAACAGCAAGGGAGAGAGGGGGCACCCCTGTCTGGTGCCCCTCGAGTGCGGGAAGAAGGCCGACATCTGGCCATTCACTACCACCCTCGATTCCGGATTGCAGAAGTTAGCCCTCACCATAGTTATAAATTTGTCAGAGAAACCAAAAGCCGTCAGCGTGTTAAACAAGAAGCCCCAATCCACCCGGTCAAAGGCCTTCTCAGCGTCCAGGCCCACGAGCACTGCTGGAATACGGAACCTATCCGCCTTTTCGATTAAGTGAACCACTCTACGAGTATTATCGTGGGTCTGGCGTCCCTTGATAAAGCCAGACTGATCCGGGTGGATGATCGCCGGCATCAAATCCTGTAAGCGGCATGCCAGGATCGTTGAGTATAATTTAGCGTCGATGTTAAGTAAAGCTATGGGGCAAAAGGACGCACATTGCTCCAGATCCTTCCCTGGTTTCGGCAGGACCGTGATCACCGCCTCGGCCAGAGTCCCTGTAGAGGCTCCGGATGACGCCATATCGTTAAAGAGAGACACTAGAAAATCACTTAGTTCGGTAGCATACGTTTTGTAAAAAAACGCGGTGTAACCGTCCGGACCTGGTGCCTTGTGTAACTTTAAATTTTTAATGGCGGAGAGAACCTCCTCTCTAGAAATTGGCGCCTCCAATAATTCGTTCCATTCTTTAAATATTCGTGGTAGGGGCAATCGTCGCAGAAACTCTCTTTGGGAGTCTGCTCCCAGCTCATCACCCGTGTACAGATCGGCATAAAAGCGTCCAAAAATGTCCGCCTTCGTTTCGTCCCGGTGTTGCAGCTCGCCCGCAGCGTCTCTGATGCCTCCTATATATTCTCGCTCTCTCCTATCCCGCAGTTGCCGCGCCAAGTGCATACCCACCTTGTTCCCGCATGAGTAGGATTGACGCCCCAGTCTCAGGAGCGTGAGTTCGGCCCTATTGGTGTAGTGTGCCCTCAATTTCCCACTTACCGCCGTCAGTGGACGGAGGGTCACCCTCGAGGGGTTGAGTTTGTGAGCTCGTTCGAGCTCGACCACCTCAGCCTCCAGGGCCTCACGTTCCTTCCTCCGCAGGGTGTTGAGCTGCGAGTTAAGGCCCAGACATGTGCCCCTGATCGAGGCCTTAAAGGCGTCCCACGTGTTCGAGAGCGAGGTGTCCGACGGGGGGTTTAGATCAAAAAATTCTTTAATGGCAAGCCGCAATGCCTTATTGGACGTATCGTCCCTGATCACCGAGGCCGGGAAGTACCACTTCCGTTGCGCAGCACCGGGCGAAGACCAGCGAAGGCTGAGCACCAGCAGACTATGGTCCGAAACGGATATTGGAAGAATGGCGGCATCCACTATGTCCCCGCGCAGTGATTGGCCAAGGAAAACGTAATCTAAGCGGGAGTAGGAATGGTGTACATGGGAGAAGAACGTGTAATCCTTTGTAGTAGGGTGGAAAAAACGCCAACCATCAACCAACCCCAGCTCCTCCACCTCCCGCTGGGTTGATGCAGAAAACACTCCCGTATCCGCCCTATGACCCCCTGAGCTGTCCATCTCCCTGTCCCACACCAGGTTAAAGTCCCCCAGCATAAACAAGTGTCCCTCTGCAAAATCCCCCACCTTCTGCAACAAGCCTTGTAAAAACTTATTCTGACCAGCGTTGGGAAGATACACTACTACAAAGGTGCATAGCCGTCCCTGAATGAGCCCTTTGACCATCAACTAACGGCCGTCCTTATCGTTGCGGACCTCCACAGGTTGGAAGTGAAGTGCAGCTCGGAAAAGGAGAGCCACCCCCCTATGTTTCGTGGCTGCGGAAGACCTATAGATAATGGGATATGCCCTATGCCGCAGACGTAACTCATCTTTCCGTGCCAAATGGGTTTCCTGCAACCCCACAATATCAAGCTGGTGATCCACTACATATTTCCACATCTTCAGCCTCTTCTGCAGCGAGTTCAAACCTTTAACGTTCCAAGTTCCTATGCTAATCGGCATAACAGAAATGAACCCCAGTTCTCTCCACTGCCGTCCCCAGAGTCCCCACCCCCGCACACATGAGTCCTCCTAATAGAGGCAACTTCAGAGGAGCAGCTGCAACCCCCCCACCATAGCACAAAGTACCCCACACACCTGTAACATGCCTTCCCACATCTCCAACCAGCCCACACCGACCCAGAGCACTCACACACATCAGCAAATAACCTCGCATTGACCCCCCCATTCCACTGTCATGGGACCCCCCCCACCCTTCACCCCAAACCCCCCAACTCCAAACCCCCCCACAGAGAAAAAAACAATAGAAAGAACAGATTCAGCACCAAAAATTCGAAGAAAGTACTCATCGTGTCCAGAAGTTCAAAGTCTGCGAGGGGTCTTCCATTCCGGAAGCGGGTTAGGGGAACCAACTCGGTAACCCCCACGGCCATGGTCAGGGGTGTCTCCTCCTAAAGTACATCCATGCCCCCCGACCAGAAGGCCGATGCCCCTCCGGCGCCGATCCTCATTCAAAGCAGAGGTCACGCTGCTCCGGAACTCTGCTGCGAATCAGCCAGTGTCGCCGAGGCCACCGATGCCACTGCGTTGCCCCGTTCCTGCAAACTGGTAGTGCGATCCGGCCGCCGCCGGTCAGGGGAGGCGCCCACTCTGTGCCAGGAAGAAGAGCGATGGCGCCTCCGAGACGGGGAAGCGGTTGCTCCCTGAGAAGGCGGCACGTCCTCCAGGCCCAAGAGGTCCTTCGCTACTTGGAGGGAGCGAATTTGTGCGAGTCGGTTCTGCCATCAGAAGATGATCCTAAAAGGATGACCCCAAGAGTAGGCGATATTACGTTCCCGCAAAAAAGCAGTCACTGGGCGAAACTCCCTCCGTTTCCGCAGCGTAGAGGCTGCTAAGTCCTGATAAAGTTGAGGGCGGTGGTCCCTAAACTGCAACGACGTGATGGCCCTGGCCTTGCGGAGGATGCGCTCTTTCACCTGGAAGTCATGGACACATACGAGAATATCAGGGGGAGGCCCCTCCCCTCGTCTAGGCAACCCCACTCTATGTACTCTGTCCATCTGGATTTCCCGTACATCCTCCTCATCCAATATCTGTAGGAACAACTCCTGGACATAGCCACGCAGGTCGCCTGCCTCACCCTCCCATGGCACTGCTCGAATGCGGATGTTGTTCCTGCGAGAACGATTTTCCAGGCTCTCCGTGTGTGTCTGTAAGTCCAAATTCTGCTCGGTGAGGCGGATGATATCTTGCTGCAACAGATGTACATCATTGGCCACACTTAAATCATGGTCCTCCAGAGTCGCTACCCTCTCGCCTATACCATCCACATCTCTCTGCACATCCCGCAGGTCGGACGCCAATTGCGCACGGAGCTCGAGATGTCTTCCTTGATGGAAGCAAAAAGTTCGGACATAAAAGCCTTCGTCACCGGCGCCTCATCGTCCGACTGCTTCAACGAGCCACTAGCCCCTGGGGATGCCGGCTGCTGGGAGGACTTCGAAGCGCCATCCTTCCCCGGGCGCCCCTTGCGCTGCACGTTGGACATCGCAGCGGGCAGCCCACAGCCCGGGTGCCAAAGGCTAAACAAAACGGCGCGCCTCAATGGCGGGCCCACACCGCTCGCTCCACTCCAGTCCAGAGCCGGGGCCCGCGGACCCAACGACCAGGCCTCAAACAGTAGTCCGTGGTGCTTCCGGCTGACTCACACGGCCCACACAGCAGCCCAGGCCTCCGTCCAGCACGCGCCAGCAAGCTGCACGGGCGCCAACAACCAGTGCAAAGGAGTACCGATGACCGAAAGACCTATGGCGGCCAGGCAGGAATGCCGCCGTTACCACGCAGGCCGCGGCCCCATCACAGACAAAGGCGTTCCCGTCTGGTCTCGTCGGACACCACTGCCGGTCCGGCACCACACTCCACTATCAGCCAAACTCGGGAGCTCCTCCTGTTGCCGATTCTTCACAGCCGCCCTCGGTGTGCGTAGCTCCGTCGGCACCCGGGTGTCTCCGGGCCTCCCCTCAACGGTCACCGCTGGGGTCGTTACTCCTCCGCCTCGACGCCACGTGGTCCCGCACCGCGCCACAGACCAGAAATGTCGAGCACCTCAAGTCGCACCGGTGTCTAGGCCGACTGCCTCGTCGGCATGGAGCTCCCCTCTGCTCTCAAACAGCTTTGGGCGGACTGGACGGGGTCTTAGGAAGCCTGCCCTCTCCCAGGAGCAGGTGCCAGGAGCCACGCGAGGCCGGGGTCTTGTAGGCCTCAGATCTCAGTCGGTCCCGCGGACACCCCCGATGCCTCTCTGCTCCACCGATGGCTCCAAACCACTCCGCTGTGCCAGGGGAGCTTATGCAGCACTTTTGAAGCGAAACCGCTCCCTCAGGACCGTGCTATAAGAAGCTTATGCCGGATCGGCGCCGGAGCGGCTCGGAGAAGCGTCCTACTCCGCCGCCATCTTGGCCACGCCCTCCCATGACTGCTTTTATACAAGCTGAGAAAGCGAACTTCATATTTGTCAAGGTTCCTTTATACGAGAAAAACTGCATGTTGTCTGCATATTAAATTAATTTTGATGTTAAACGACTCAACCAAGACAGCAAGGGGCAACATATAAATATTAAAAATGGTTGGGCTAAGCACGGAACCCTGGGGGACCCCACAGCATAGGGATTTTATCTCTGATTGAAACGGTCTCATCCAGACAGCTTGTTCTCTAGACTCAAGAAAGGAGGTGAGCCAGCAGAGGGCTGAGCCAGTCACACCAATAGCAGAGAGCCGGTGTACTAGAATCTTGTGAGAGACTGTATCAAACGCCACCGAGATATCTATTAGAACCAGCGCAACATTATAGCCGAGGTTTAGGTTCCACTTTTTTAGCTCAGATCTCCAGCAGTAGCAGTGCTGTGTCGGGTTCGGAAGCCCGATTGTAAAGGGTGTAGCACATTAGAAGATTCTATAAATTCAGAGAGCTGAGTATTGACAACTTACTCCAAAATATTTGATGAGGCTGGAGGCAGGGAGATAGGGTAGACATTGGATAATAGCACTGTATCTCCCTTGGGTTTTCTTCAGCAGGGGAACCAATCAAGGGAGGCAACAAACAGGACGGGGTGGGGTTGTGGATCCTGTGTCAAGAGGCTCTGTGCCTCTATACAAGGCTGGAATGATAGTGCATTTTCCTGGTGGTGCAGCCTCTGGCGGGATCTCTGAACACCAGAGAGGACAAACTCAGCTGACGATGCCTAGCGATCACAAGTGGTGTCTCTACCGGTAGGTGGTGCAAGGTTTCTTTCAGCAGTGGAGACAGCCTTGATTAGATCTGTTCCCTGCTGCTGAGAACATGCAATGGTAGCAGTTCTGCACAATGGAGTTTCCAAGGCGACTCTTGCTCGGAGACGCTTTTCATCTCAAGTGGAGCTCCGGCCTCCTGTACTCCTTTTTGACTATACCACTCCTGCCCAGAGTTCTCAAGAAGATCAGAAACGATTGGGCCCAAGTTATTTTTGTGGCTCCGGAGGGGGCATGGAAAGGCTGATATCCCAAGCATGACCATCGGTCCTTCACTCAGGGAGGATTTTTTGTCACAGCAATAGGGCCGAGTTCTGCACCTTAGCCTGCGCACCTTTCACCCACATGTGTGGAGATTGCATGGCGATAGTTGACCGGTTTCCACCTTCCTACCCTAGTCTGAAATGAGTGTCATGGTGTGCTTCCCAGAACTTTGACCCTCTATCTCAAAAGTTCTTATTTGCATTGTCCCAGTTGGGCACTGCTTTGGGCACAGTTAAGGGTTACGTTTCTGCAATTTCTTCATTTGTGCGGTAGCCAGACCAACCTTCTATCTTTAAGTCTGCTGTTCTGGCTAATTTCTTTAAAGGCCAGCAACATACGATCCCACCTATGCCCTTCATCAAGCCTCAGTGGGGCCGCAACCTGTTCCTCACCTGTCTCATTTAAGCCACTGAACAATTGCCTTCTTAGGGTATTAACCATCAAAACTGCCTTTTTAGTGGCCATAACATCAGCCAGGGGGATCAGCGAACTGGAAGCGATCTCTGAGCATTATTCATATACCATCTTTTACCCAGACAAGCTGGTTCTCCGGACACATGCCTCCTTTCTCCCAAAGGTTGTGACTCCATTTCATGTAGTAGACATACAAACTCCGGATTGCCGGATAAAGAACCTAGCTGTAGAGATAGATTTTCATCAATTTGATGTACAAAATCTAGTAAAGAAAGGAAAAATGTCCTTTCTTGAGTCCCCTCACTCACCGGGGTTTCCCCACCATGACATGGTTCATCATAGGGGCCATCTCAACCTGCTGCGGGTTGAGGCATGCTGCGAATTGCAAGAATACGTAGGAGCACTGTAGTGAGGAACTATGTGTAGTGCACTGGTATGTACCACTCCAAAAGGTGCAGTGAAAAAGTGACTTTCAGATGCTATCTAATAAGCATAAGGTAAATAATACATAATATGCGGTCTCGAGGGAACCATCCAGGTACACGGTCAGGAGAGAAGATTTATCAAAGTTCCAGTGGGAACCCTTTCTCGCCCCCTCAAATGACCATGAGGCAAAGTTCTGCCTTTAAAAAATACAACATGACTTATTGAATGTCTTACAATATTAAGTATTGTATGTATTGTTTACCTTATGCTTATTAGATAGCATCTGAAAGTCACTTTTTCCCTGCACCATTTGGAGTAGTACACACAGGGCTGGTCCCTGTGGCGTCCTGAAGAAGAGCTTTGGGGGAAGTTTAAAACATGTTGACCCTCTACATGGGATCCCTGAATCATTGCAACCAGGCAACCTAGAGACCCACCCCATTTTTAATATATCAGCTAGGAGCAAGAATAAAGTATTGTCGCCCACTAGTTAGATAATTTTAAGTCAACCCACTCCACACACACCACTGCACTACACATACTTCCTCACTACATTGCTCCTACGTATTCTCGCAAGTCGCAGCACGCCTCAACCCGCAGCGGGTTGAGATGGCACCTATGATGAAGCATGCCACCCTGGGGAAACCCCGGTGAGTGAGGGGACTCTAGAAAGGACATTTTTCCTTTCTTTACTAGATTTTGTACATCAAATTGATGAAAATCTATCTCTACAGCTAGGTTCGAAATCCGGATTTTGTATGTCTCCTACTAGAATAGGAGGGTGGAACTAGCATATCCCTCTACCTCCCCCCATTTTTTTTTAGATTTTCCATTTCCTGTAGGCCAGAACATCACCCTTCCTACTTTCTTTGCTCTACCTCATCCCTCCAAAGAAGAGGAGAGACTACCCCACCTGCAACCAAAGAGAGTGTTGTGGTTCTACGTTGAGCACACAAGAGTTCCGAGTGGATGATCAACTCTTCGTGGGCTATGTAGGAGCAAAATGAAGGGAAATCTGTATAGAAGAAACCATCTCACGGTGGATTGTTCTGTGCATTAAGATCTGCTATGCATTGGCCAGGAAACAGCCCAGAGGGCTTGCAGGCTCACTCGACCAGAGCCAAGGCTGCTGCCACTGTGTTAGTGCACAGAGTTCCTCTCCTGGGCATCAGTCAGGGACCAACATTGGCATCCTCGCACATGTTCACAAAACATTACTGCCTGGATAATCCGGTCCATTGTGACAGGCATTTTGGCCATTCGTTACTGCAGGACATTTTGGTGTAATCGGTTTTGCAGACCCACCTCTGGAGAAATATTGCTTGAGTATCTATTCAAAGGTAAGGAGTTAGCAGCTAGAAGTCTTCATCTGATGAACAAGTCACTTACCTTCAGTAACACCTTATCTAGTAGAAACTCTAGCCGTAGATTCCTTACTGACCCTCCCATCCTCCCCGCTAGGCGAACGTTTCAGGTGTAAAGGACGCCCTTTTCAGGGCCTTTGTTTTTTCCTCTCCAGTGGTCAGTTCTCATCATGACTCTACGCTCCTGCCATGGAAAGTTACTAAAGTAACTGAGCTGAATGATGCCACCTACTGGTGTGCCGGGGTACTGCTCGAAAATCTTCCAGATCCAGTCTGACACCTGAGGATATTTAAAGGTAAGGAGTCTGTGGCTAGAAAGTCTCTACCAGATAAGGTGTTACCGAAGGTAAGTAACTTGTTCAGTATGTAGAAACCGAGGCTCACAATGTGTTTAGTTCCCATACTGCCCATCCTAGTGTTAACTCTGGAACAAAGTAAACACATGAAAATGTTTTGTATGTTGAAAATACCAGCTGTATATAAGCTGTATCCCTGGCTTCAGTAAAAAATAGCTGTTTTAAGTAAATTAGCATGTGAAATCTGCAAGCCAGGAATGTAGTCTTCTACAGGTACTGCTCTAGCATACACGCATTTCTGATGCTGACAGATGTGCTTCCAAATATGTATGCTGGGTTCTTATTTGGAATGTAATACATCACAGTGGGAGAGATGCAACTTTGGAAAGTGTTGGCAGTATGCCATTAACCTGCTTTCCTGACGGTCATGAAGGAAAGTGCACAGTAAAGAAACTTACATATACCTTGGAAATGTGCTTCCTTTCACTGGCGACGATCTGACCGGCAGGGTGTTCCGCGGGCAACCATTTGAACTTGTTTTCTGGCTTCGGCATGGGAACAGCAGGCTGTTTAGGGCTGGCTGGGCCTTCTGCAAGGGGCATTCCTGTCTCTTCTTTCATCTACCAGCCATTCTGGCACTGTTACAGCGGAATCCAGCACTGATCCCGATTTAAAATGCTGTTTCCTGTGCTAAAACACAGGTACGAGTTTCACAGCGGATCAACAGCGCACCATCAATGTGTCAGGAAAGGGGGGGCCGCCCGGCCCCCTTCGCCCGCCCTGATTAGTCCTTGGGTCCCACCATTGACCCGGAGGCGGTTTACGCTTCCGGGTCATGGGGGCGGGACCCGGAGCAAAGGGGGGTTTAAGAGCCTTGGGAGCGCGGCAAGCGTCCTCTTTGTGTCCCGCACTTCCCATGCTCGCTCCTCGCCCCGCCGTGGGGCTTGTAATTTTCTTTCTTTTTTATTTCAGGTTGAGCCGGTTGAATTCGCTGGGAGGGCTATCGCGATTCGTAGCGGCGGTTATCGGCGGGCCCCCTTCGAGCGGAGGAGCAGGATTCGCGATTGGGATTGCAGCGTACTTTGTCCAGTCTAAGCGGCGCGAGGAACAGCGGGCACAGAGAGCGAGCTGCATCTGGTTGCAGGTTTACGTGGCGTAAGGTACGTTGCGGTCTTGTCTGTGCGGCCGCTAGAGGACTAGCCAGACAGAGCGGCTGGGGAGCTGCAAGGCTGATTCCAGAGTGCACGGCAGTGACGACGGTGCGAAGCAGGGTCGGCCAGGGCAGCAAGGGTATGGGAGACCAGTGCTGGGCCTTTTGGTAACAACAATCGTTTATAGTGATACCACAATCGTACATAGCTTTAAATGTAACCTGAAGGTCTATGAACACTCAAATCACTAAATTAATTTAGCCACCAAATCCAGGTTGTTTTGAAAAATGGGTGACCGGTAGATACAACCTTGTCGACCCCAAATGATATTAACATATCCTGGAACCAATTTACTAAGAGGCAGAGTCAGTGTGTTGGCACCGTGCATCTGGGTAATGCACATCAATTCAGCACAATGCTAAAGCGCTCTTCTTAAGTTTTTCTCAGAAAGCCTGCAATATCAATATGTATGAGGCCCGATTAGTGTTGCAAATCCATGATAACAACTGTGAATGCAGAGAGGGAGGGCTACAAGGGACAGTGATGCTCTCCATCTTTGAATGTACCTTGTCTATATACATCATGTGACCGTGTGGCCTAATGGATAAGACGTCTGACTTCGGGTCAGAAGGTTGTGAGAGTTCGAGTCCGCCAAAATGAATTTGACCTTTTAAATGGGGCATCAGGGCTGTAATGCAAGTGTGCAGGAAAACATTGTCTGCTACAGCAGAGCCCACAGCTTTCATTCGAACAGTTAAAGCTGAGTCCTCACTCACATCTTTCATTTCGTTAATGAACAATGCTATAAGTACTTCGAAATAACAAATTCCCACCCGTGATTTTTAACTTCGTGGCGTCCGTGCCACATTGTATGTTTGACTCTGGTAGTTATAGGGGGCAGGACTTCTGTAGGGGTGTAGCGGCCGGATTGCGGACCTGGTCAGTTACCTTGCAGTCAATAGGGTCATTATTTGAATGGTGAAGCAGGCGCAGTGGCGCCAGGTCCAAAAGTTGGCAGAATGCCTCTGAACACTAAGTATTGCTATATTTAACTACTAAATAGGCAATCTAAAACGCAGTTTCTTTCCAGCACTAGGGTCATGATTTCAATGGTGCAGTAGGTGCAGTGACACAGGGGCCCAAAGTTCTAGGAACCCCTCTAAAGACCTAATATTGCTATATTTTGCTACTGAACAGGCTGTTACAAGTGCTGGTATCTTGCAGACAACAGGGTCATGATTTGAATGGTGCAGCAGGTGCAGTGGCGCCAGGTCAAAAAGTTGTCAGAATCCCTCTAAACATATAATGTTGCTATTACATATGTAGTGGTGTTCCTATGCAACCGTATAAGTTAAAAACAGTAGTCTGTACTAAATACGCAATTTAAAATAATCCGACAAGTGTGTTCATTCCGCTCTCTTAAGACGCAAGCGTAGCTATTCCTTTTGGATCAATTCCACAGAACGTGCTGCACAAAGTTTCAGGATGCGGCGCATATTGCACAATAATGTATCCAACGAACACATAATGTAGTCTTCTGCTGCGGCACAACTTCACCGGCCACCACAGTGGATTATATAAAGTAAAACAATAAGGTTAGGTGTAGCCTTTAGAGTGAGTCATCCTGTAGGCCAATGATAAACATCTTGCATCCACGTAATGCTCAAAGAGTGTGATGCAAAAGCACTGCCTATAGTCCTGATGAGAAATGCACTGTTTGATGTTTAATGTCCTCTTCTTTATACAGGAGATGAACATTCTTTAGTTTTGAATGCAAAACATTTCATAAGCGCTTAAACTAGCAGGAAAACGCGCGTTTAATGAAAACAGGTATTTGGCAGTTACGATTTCACTGTTTTGGTTGTACCTAAGCGCTGCGCGACGGCATCAATTCCTGACTATTCCAATGGCACGAGCAATGCGTTCCTGAGGGCAGGTTCTAAGGCAGTGAGATTGTGCTACGCTGATTAGATGGGAAACGTTTAATGGGGTACATAAGTAAGGGATAAATTGCGGAAGGCAAACCGTAGCAATCGGTTTAGCATGTTTTGGGAGCTTTGTCAGTATGCAGGAGACGGGATCTAGGAGCTTGAGCTGCCAGCTAGTGGTCATGTCACAATGTCGGAAATAATTCAGTAATTACATATCTTTGGCAGACAGTGGTAGCCTTTCAATCCGTGGCGGCTGCTTATTTTTCTCAGTTCGACTTAATAAGGGTAGCATTATCCTTCTGCTCGGTTTTTTACTAGAATTGTGTACCTGGTTCCGGTATTGCAGCTTTCTTTTGGAGGACTCAAGGGCAGCAGTCTTGTTGTGGGGTACCATGGCAGTCGGCCAGGTAGCCTGTTCATAATTATATACAAATCATGGTTACTGCTTAATTATCGTACCGGCTGTTGGCAAAGCCAGTAGTCAGGAAGAAGGGGTATGATGCCTAGGTTGTATGCTTTGATGTGAGGACAGGACAAAGCTACGACATGTGCAGCGCAGTATGCTAAGCACAGTGCGACTTATGCCTGGTTACAGTGGTGAAAACCTTTGATGCCCCCAGACCAAGCTAATGCTACTTAAAACGGTAACATGGCAAAGTGGTGTATGTAATTGATATATGCATCGGTATTATTGACAATACAATTTCTGGGTCACCTGTGTGCTTGCTGATTCATGTCACACTTGCGTGTTTACTTTACAACATTTGGCATCCCCCCGTCCCCCCTTTTTATTGCCTAAATGAGTCAGCTGTACCAAATGTCATCCAAGAAATTGCCATGCCATAGTATGCCTATTAGTTTCAGGTCATTTTCTCAGAGGACATACAGCACGTAAAGGACTCACTATTAGATAGCATCTGAAAGTCACTTTTTCCCTGCACCATTTGGAGTAGTACACACAGGGCTGGTCCCTGTGGCGTCCTGAAGACGAGCTTTGGGGGAAGCTCAAAACATGTTGACCCTCTACTTGGGATCCCTGAATCATTGCAACCAGGCAACCTTGAGACCCATCCCATTTTTAATATATTAGCTAGGAGCAAGAATAACGTATTGTCGCCCAGTAGTTAGATATTTTTAAGTCACCCCACTCCACACACACCACTGCACTACACATAGTTCCTCACTACATTGCTCCTACGTATTCTCGCAAGTCGCAGCACGCCTCAACCCGCAGCGGGTTGGGATGGCACCTATGATGAAGCATGCCACCCTGGGGAAACCCCGGTGAGTGAGGGGACTCAAGAAAGGACATTTTTCCTTTCTTTACTAGATTTTGTACATCAAATTGATGAAAATCTATCTCTACAGCTAGGTTCTTTATCCGGAAATCCGGATTTTGTATGTCTCCTACTAGAATAGGAGGGTGGAACTAGCATATCCCTCTACGTCCCCTCATTTTTTTAAATTTTTTTATTTTATTTTCCATTTCATGTAGGCCAGAACATCACCCTTCCTACTTTCTTTGCTCTACCTCATCCCTCCAAAGAAGAGGAGAGACTACCCCACCTGCAACCAAAGAGAGTGTTGTGGTTCTACGTTGAGCACACAAGAGTTCCGAGTGGATGATCAACACTTCGTGGGCTATGTAGGAGCAAAATGAAGGGAAATCTGTATAGAAGAAACCATCTCACAATGGATTGTTCAGCGCATTAAGATCTGCTATGCATTGGCCAGGAAACAGTCCAGGGGGCTTGCAGGCTCTCTCGACCAGAGCCAAGGCTGCTGCCACTGTGTTAGTGCACAGAGTTCCTCTCCTGGACATCAGTCAGGGACCAACATTGGCATCCTCGCACATGTTCACAAAACATTACTGCCTGGATAGTCCGGTCCATTGTGACAGGCATTTTGGCCGTTCGTTACTGCAGGACATTTTGGTGTAATCGGTTTTGCAGACCCACCTCTGGAGAAATATTGCTTGAGTATCTATTCAAAGGTAAGGAGTTAGCAGCTAGAAGTCTTCATCTGATGAACAAGTTACTTACCTTCAGTAACACCTTATCTAGTAGAGACTCTAGCCGTAGATTCCTTACTGACTCTCCCATCCTCCCCGCTATGCGAACGTTTCAGGTGTAAAGGACGCCCTTTTCAGGGCCTTTGTTTTTTCCTCTCCAGTGGTCAGTTCTCATCATGACTCCATGCTCCTGCCATGGAAAGTTACTAAAGTAACTGAGCTGAATGATGCCACCTACTGGTGTGCCGGGGTACTGCTCGAAAATCTTCCAGATCCAGTCTGACACCTGAGGATATTTCAAGGTAAGGAATCTGTGGCTAGAAAGTCTCTATCAGATAAGGTGTTACCGAAGGTAAGTAACTTGTTCAGTATGTAGAAAACGAGGCTCACAATGTGTTTAGTTCCCATACTGCCCATCCTAGTGTTAACTCGGAAACATAGTAAACACATGTAAATGTTTTGTATGTTGAAAATACCAGCTGTATATAAGCTGTATCCCTGGCTTCAGTAAAAAAAATAGCTGTTTTAAGTAAATTAGCATGTGAAATCTGCAATCCAGGAATGGAGTCTTCTACAGGTACTGCTCTAGCATATATGCATTTCTGATGCTGACAGATGTGCTTCCAAATATGTATGCCGGGTTCTTATTTGGAATGTAATACATCACAGTGGGAGAGATGCAACTTTGGAAAGTGTTGGCAGTATGCCATTAACCTGCTTCCCTGACGGTCATGAAGGAAAGTGCACAATAAAGAAACTTACATATACCTTGGAAATGTGCTTCCTTTCACTGGCGACGATCTGACCGGCAGGATGTTCCGTGGGCAACCATTTGAACTTGTTTTCTGGCTTCGGCATGGGAGCATCAGGCTGTTTAGGGCTGGCTGGGCCTTCTGCAAGGGGCAATCCTGTCTCTTATCTCATCTACCAGACATTCTGGCACTGTTACAGCGGAATCCAGCACTGATCCGGATTTAAAAAGCTGTTTCCTGTGCTAAAAGACAGGTACGAGTTTCCCAGCGGATCAACAGCGCACCATCAATGTGTCATACCAGGAGCCTCCTTAGGTACTGTGCTGCTCTTTGCGTGTGGCATTGTGCAGCCATCTTACAACAAGGCGGATCTGCATTGGTTACAGCAAGCATCAACCAGGTCAAATGGCCATCTTACTGCCAGGCTATTTGGAAATTGGTGTGCACACTTGCACACTTTCACCGACGCACAGCATTCCACTCTGTTTACACCCTGCCAGAGTACGTTCAGTGATGCTCTCACCTGTCTCTTTCAGA
Organism: Lissotriton vulgaris; assembly: GCF_964263255.1. Taxonomy (NCBI): domain Eukaryota; kingdom Metazoa; phylum Chordata; class Amphibia; order Caudata; family Salamandridae; genus Lissotriton; species Lissotriton vulgaris. The sequence goes on along the minus strand of NW_028245250.1, from coordinate 91,186 downwards.
ATTCGTCCCTAAAGTGACATTTATGGCTGTAATGTGCATTAGGTGACACACACACCTGTTATATAATTCTTGAAATTACACGCATTTTCTCTGGCATACCAGCAGGCTGTAAAGTACTGTGAGTCAGTGATGTGCACACCATATTTACCATTGTTTTGGAAGTGCATGCCCTACTGATTTTAATGGTACTGTGCACACCATGTTAATCGGTCATTTGTAATTATAACCACACATTCAAATTACTGTGTATGTCTAAGCGGTTATGTGCACAGCAGCACACCTTAAGGACTAATTATCGATAAGAAACAGCCAAATGGGGGAATACATTGCATGCTCTGCTTTAGATTATCTATCTCCTCACATTGTAATCATATGTTCACTAATTGTTTCATCTATAAGCCAGACTTTTGCATCATATGTTGAGAGTATACATATTTGTTTAAAGTGTTGGGGCAGGTTTATGTCACCTGGTTTATTTATTGGTAATGTTTGTACTGTCTAAACGTATGCAGCAAAGTATTATTCCTCTACCTTCATTTCGAACAAATCCTGGACATCTTTTGGTTGATTGGGAACAATGTAAAGAAGGTTTTGAGTCATATTTGGATGTCATTAATGGAGATGATTTTATGCATAAGAAAATGTTTGCGATGTTAAAACACTATCTTTGTCCGGAAGGTAGGATAATATTAAAGCACCTTCCACATCAGACAGTTATGGGTGAAGGAGACGCCGTGGATGATTATGCATCTGGGTTTAAGATGGTGGATGTATGTTTTAAACCACTTAAAAATGTAGTCATGGAGAGGCATAAATTCTAAAGACATCATCAATTAACTGGTGACTCTGTGGAAAGTTATGTGGACGCTCTAAGAACTTTAGCAGCGACGTGCGAATACAAGAATTTTGAAGATGAATTGATTTGAGAACAAGATGTGGAGCACATTATTAATAGGAAAGTTCAAGAAGTGTTGCGTTGCTAACTACTCACAATTTGACCTTGAATAAAGGCATTGAGTTAGCTGCGGGCATTGAAAGTACTGCGGCCTACAGGGTGCAAATGTCTGTTTCTAAATCTTCCTCTAAAGAGGTGGTGGCAGAGTTGGGAACTAAAACCCCAAGAAAAGCAAAGTCAAATCTAAGAATTTGAGATTTTACAGTTGTGGGAGTGCCTATCATTTAGTTAATGTGAGTGTTTGTCCTGCAATTAGTAAGGTGTGTGCTATTTGTAAGAAAAAAGGACATTTCTCAAAAGTGTGTAAATCCAAAGAGAAGGAGAAGGAAAAAGAGAAACAAAACGTTTTTGCGGACAATGGTTCTAGATCCTCTGACTCTAGTGATGAGTGTCATTTTGTACGTTGAGGGTCAAATTCAGAGTGTTTCTGCTAATGATTCTGTCATCAGAAGATCTTATGGTCAGGATGAGGTGGAAGGTGTGTGTGCGTGTGTGGACATGATGGCTGACTCGGGTCACCTTATACGCTGATAGGTGAAGAGGATTAGAAAAGCTTCCAAGACAAGAGTGTTGGTGTTAGGAACTCCTAATCAAAATGGTGGCGTATGGTGGAAACCCAATAGAGGTTATGGGAGAATTTAACACTGTAGTATCTTTCAAAGGGAACACATCTCACGCCATTGTATACATAGCCAAGAATGGTTCGTCTTTGTTTGGTTGATTAGAGCAACAACATTTGTGAATGATTTTGGATCCTAAAAACAATTAACAAGTACTCCTGAAGAAGGAGTGCATGGCTATGTGGGCTTTGGGAGAAAATTAGTGTGAAAGAAGATTCAGTAAAGTATTCACAGACCAATTGGGGAACTTCAAGGGGCTCAGACAAGTCAAGTCAAGTCAAGTCAAAGAATTTATATAGCGCACTACATACCCAGAGGGTTTCAAGGCGCTTAGGGAGGGGAAGAGGATTACTTGTCAAATATCCACGTTTTAAGTTGCTTTCTGAATGCTAGGTGGTTCTGGGTAAGGCGAAGGTAAGTGGGGAGTGAGTTCCATGTTTTATCAGCCAGGTATGAGAAGGATCTGCCTCCCATGGTTGTCTTGTTGATGCGAGGTACAGTGGCGAGGGCTTGGCTGGAAGAACGTAGTTGGCGGGAGGGGGTGTAGAAGGACAGTCGTGAGTTGAGGCATTCTGGTCCGATGTCGTAGAGTGATTTGTGTGCGTGGGTTAGCAGTCGGAAAGTGATCCTCTTATTGACGGGTAGCCAGTGGAGGTCTTTCAGGTGACCAGAGATGTGTTCGTTACGCGGGATGTCTAATATGATCCTGGCTGAGGCGTTTTGGATTCGTTGGAGTTTCTTCTGGAGTTTAGCGGTAGTACCTGCGTAGAGGGTGTTTCCGTAGTCCAGTCGGCTCGTGACCAGAGCATGGGTGACTGTTTTTCTGGTTTCGGTGGGGATCCAGCGAAATGTTTTTTTGAGCATGCGAAGAATGTTGAAGCAGGATGAGGATACGGCGCTGACTTGTCTGTTCATTGAAAGTGAAGAATCCAGGATAACGCCTAGGTTCCGTGCGTGGTCTGTCGGGATGGGTGCTTTTCCAAGGGCTTCCGGCCACCAAGAGTCGTCCCATGCAGAGGGGGATGTACCTAAGATGAGGACTTCTGTTTTATCTGAGTTCAGTTTCAGACGGCTGTGTTTCATCCATTCGGCAACTTCTTTCATTCCTTCGTGTAGGTTAGTTTTGGCGGTGCTGGGGTCATTGGTGAGAGATAGGATCAGTTGAGTGTCATCCGCGTAAGAGATGATGTTGAGGTTGTGTTGGCGTGCGATGGCCGCGAGGGGGCTCATGTATACGTTGAAGAGGGTGGGACTGAGTGAGGATCCTTGTGGTACGCCACAGATGACTTCAGTGGCCTCGGACTTGAATGGTGGAAGGCGGACTCTCTGGGTTCTTCCGGGGAGGAACGAGGTGATCCATTCAAGTGCTTTTCCTTGTATTCCGATGTTTCTGAGGCGTTGTAAAAGGGTGCTGTGGCAGACTGTGTCGAAGGCTGCAGAGAGGTCGAGGAGGATGAGGGCGACTGTGTCTCCATTGTCCAGTAGAGTTCGAATGTCGTCTGTTGCTGCGATGAGGGCGGTCTCAGTGCTGTGTTTTGCTCGGAAGCCAGATTGTGAGGAGTCGAGGGATTTGTTGGCTTCGAGGAAAGCGGCGAGCTGGTTGTTGACAGCTTTCTCGATGACTTTGGCCGGGAAAGGAAGGAGTGATATTGGGCGGTAATTTTTTAGTTTGGTGGGGTCCGCTGTGGGTTTTTTCAGAAGGGCGGTGAGTTCAGCGTGTTTCCAGCTTTCCGGGAAGGTGGCGGAGTTGAAGGAGCAGTTGATGACGTCTCGGAGGTGCGGTGCTATGACGGAGTCTGCTTTGTTGAAGATGTGGTGAGGACATGGGTCTGTGGGGGATCCTGAGTGGATGGAGTTCATCAGGCGGATGGTGTCCTCAGTGGAGATTGGGTTCCAGTCGTTAAGGGTGTTCAAGGGGGGAGAATGTTCATCATATGGTTGGGTGGGTTGGTCTCCGGGTTGGTTGTCGAAGCTGTTGTGGATGTCTGCAATTTTGTTGTGGAAGAATGAGGCTAGGGAGTCGCAGAGGGCTTGAGAGGGGGTGATGTCGTTGGAGTTGGCCGAGGGATTGGTAAATTCCTTGACGATGTTGAAAAGTTCCTTGCTATTGTGGGCGTTGTTGTCTAGTCGATCCTTGAATGCTGTTTTCTTGGCCTTTCGGATTAGTTGGTGGTGTGAGCGGGTGGCGTTTTTGAAGGCGTCCTTGGTGCTAGTGGTTGGGTCTTTTTTCCAGGTCTTTTCAAGGGAGCGGCAGAGTTTCTTGGACTTCTTAAGATCATCGTTGAACCATGAGGCCTTCTTGCTGCCAGGTTTGCTTTGACGTTTTTTCAGTGGTGCTAAGGTGTCGGCGGTGTTGGATAACCATAGGGTGAAGTTGGCGGCGGCTTGGTCTGGGTTAGAAGAGTGGGCTGGGGTGTTTAGAAGGAGCGATGAGGAGATCTGGTCGATGGTGATTTTGTTCCAGTTTCTTTGCAGAGTTGGTTGGAGGTGGTTGATGGGTTTCGGCTTGTTGTAGGTGAAGTGGACGCAGCTGTGGTCAGTCCAGAGGAGATCCGTAGTATGGCTGAAGGAGACATGATTGCTGGAGGTGAAGATGGGGTCGAGTGTGTGACCTGCGATGTGGGTGGGGGAAGTGACCAGTTGTTTAAGTCCGAGGTTGGCGAGGTTGTCCAAGAGGGTGGTGGTGTTGCGGTCGTTGTTCTTTTCAAGGTGAAAGTTGAGGTCTCCCAGTAGGATGTAATCTTTGGAGGGGAGCGCGTGTGGAGTGATGAAGTCCGTGATGTCTTCACTGAATTTTGCGCGGGGTCCTGGTGGTCTGTAGAGGAGGGTGCCTCTGAGTGTGGTCTTGGGGTCGATGTGGATCTGGAAGTGAAGGCGTTCAGAGTTGGCGAGGTTGACGTCAGAGCTGGTAGAGATGTGGATTGATTTTTTATGGACGATAGCGATTCCTCCTCCTGTGTGGCCGGTACGGTCCTTGCGTGTGATCTTATAATCTTCAGGGATGGCAATGGTGATGTCTGGGGCGGAGGAAGCGTTCATCCATGTTTCTGTTAGGAAGGCGACGTCTGGAGAGATGGTGTCTAGTAGATTCCAGAGGTCAATGGCGTGCCTGTGGACCGATCGGGTGTTGAGAAGGATGCATTGAAGGTGGTTAGGGTCGGGAATCTGTGGTGTGGTCGTCGCGGAGATGTTGTCGGTGCCGATGAATTTGCAGGAGTAGCAAGAGAAAGGTCCATGGGTGTGTCCAGGAGCGGCTTGGACGCAGTTGGGGGCGCGACCGGGGTTAAGGGCTAGGAGGGCGGCGGCATCGTAGGTAATGCGAGAGGGCTGGGCAGCGCGAGGGGCAGGGGGTCTGGCGCTGGGCGCGGTCCAGGCGCGGACGGGCGTAGACGGGCTTACCTTTGGCGCACCTTCGGCGCAAATGGGGCGCGGTCGCTGCGCGTGAACGCTGCGCGCTTGGGCTGCTGTCATATATGGATGGTGGGAAGGGGGAGGGGCGAGGGCGGCTCAGCTGGGAGGCGGGGCGGGCTCAGGTCAACACGGAGCACAACAACAACAGCTACAAAATGGAGGGGGGAGTCGAGCAGGGCGCCGGGGGGTATCGCGCAGTTAACTCTATGGCAAGACAACAATGGTGCAAGCAAGCGAGGTGCAGTTAATACACTTAATTAGCAGTTCGAAATATGGCACAGGTCGAAATATGGCACAGTCAATCAATGCAGCGCACTTAACGAAACCGGCAAGCAAGCGAGGTCAATACAATTATTTAGCAGTTCTAAATATGGTACAGTCGCTCAATGCAGCGCAGTTCAACGATACCGCTTCACGGTGGAGAGGCAGGGGAGCGACCACTCAGGGCAGAAGCAAAGAGGGATCACAGCGCTTCTAGGGCAGGGAGCGCTGTAAATAGATAGTGGGAGGGCGGCTCAGCTGGGAGGCGGGGCGGGCTCAGGTCAACACGGAGCACAACAACAACAGCTACAAAATGGAGGGGGGAGTCGAGCAGGGCGCCGGGGGGTAGTTGGACAAATTGTGTGCCCAAGATATAATCAAGCCCATTAAAGTTTGAGTTGTTGTCTCCTGCAGTTTTTTCTCACGAACCTAATGGGAGTTTACGCATGTGTGTGGATCTGAGGGATTTGAATTCCAGAATTTGGGTTGACAGTCATCCCTGACCCAACATCACACAAATGCTTTCCTAGTGAAAGGAGCCAAGGTATTTTCCACTTTAGACATGACTTCTGCTTACCATCAGATAGTCTTGGATTGTGATTCAAGCTATGTAACCTCCTTTATCACTCCTCAAGGGGTCTTTCAGTTTAGGAGGATGTGCTTTGGGTTAGCCTACGCTGTGTTTCAGCAATTAATGGACACTATGTTTAGAGAAGTGGGGTTAGTTACCTCTTTCCAAGACGTTCTACTGGTATATGCGGAGAATGAAACAGAGCGTAATAAGAAATTGGTTCAAATTTTCATCATCGTGGAAGAGAAGGGTATCACTTTAAAAGGAGAGAAGTGCAAGCTTGGCATGAAGACTATAAAGTACTTGGGGCACAAAGGTGTAGAGGTTAAAGATAATTTGGTAAAGGCCATTGTAGATGCACCTGTTCCAAATGGTAAAGACCAGTTGTGGTCTTTCATGAGTCTGAACACATGCTCTGAATAATCTTCTCAAGAAAGGAGAGAAATGTGTATGTAATGAGGAGTGTAATCGTGAGTTTGAGGACATCAAGGCCATGGTGGGTAAAGCTATCCCACTCAAACCATTTGATACCAAGGATCTGAGTATCATGGTCACTGATGCCAGCCAGCATGGGTTGGGGCAGTTTTGATGCAGAGAAGGAATGGAAGAAATGAAGTTGTTGCTTTTGCTAGCCAGAGTTTAAGAGGTGCTGAAGCATCCTATTGGGGGGTGGAGCGTGAAGCGCTAGCTTACTTGTGGGGTGTAGATAATTTCCAGCAGTGTTTGTGAGGATCAGAATTTGAAATACAAGTGGATCACGAACCTTTCGTTGATTTGTTCACTACAAAGGGAGTGGGTAGATCCTCACTGAGAATTGCTAAGTGGCAGTATCGGTTACAGGATTACTGTTATCGGGTGGTGTGTATCCCAGGAGTTAAAAATGTGATGGCCTACTGCTTTTCAAGGTAACCCTTACACATTGAAAGTCAGAAGTATGAAACATCCGGGAAGGATGATGATGAGATAGTGGTGAATGAGTTGATGAGTGTAGTGCTGGAGGCTATTTCTGAGCAGATTTGAATGGAAGCTTTGCAGCAGGATGATACTCTCAAACAAGTAATGACTTCTGTTAAGAGTGGTTGGCGAAGTGGAAAAATATCAGATACCTTGTTAGATGTGCACAGACATGTTGGCCCAGAGCTTTCAGTTATCCAGGGGTTTCTGTACAGGTCGGATGTTTTAGTTGTTCCTGCAAAGTTGAGGTCCAAAGTGGTGACCTTGGCGCTTGAAGGTCATATAGGAATGAGGGCCATGAAGGAGAGTGATGGGCATGTTCCGGTGTCCAGGAATGGACAGGGAGATTGAACATTTTGTGAGGAAATGTGTTTGTGTGGCCAGTGACAAGTCACTGGTAACAATTTCCAGTGGAATGAGCGCCATTCCAGTTCCTGAAAAGGTGTGCTCCAAGTTGGTCATAGATATAATTGGTCCTTTACGTGCAGGTTGCAGCCAGATCAAGTATGGTATTGTGGTGATTGATTATCATGCAAGATGGCCGGAGGTGCCGTTCATGAACAGTAGCACCTTGAGTGCTGTGAAGAATATTTTGAAGAACTTGTTCTAGTGGGAATGTGTGCCTGATGAAATTATTTCTGATAATGGACCACAATTTGTCTCTTTGGAGTTTGAAGAGTTCCTTAGGGGTTTTGGCATTGAGCACACCACAACATCATTATATTGAAAGGGCCGGCCCTATAAGTTCTGGATCTGTTCTAGAGACACCATCCGATGGTTCTTTTTAGCAGAGTGGATGCGTAGAAGGGAGAAAATGTGTGGTAGTAAGCCAATCAATTAACTAAGAATCCTTTTGGACATATAGTAACCAAAGACAACTACGTAAAGTTAGTTTGGTAAATTACAAAGCCAAAAATAACTGGACATAAAGATACCTCAAGGCGAGAGTGTAAAAATACATCTGAATTAGCATAAAGCTAAAACTGTGTATCCAATTAAGATGATATAGCATAAACAATACAATTAATTCAAGAAGCAGGATGCAGAGGATCAAAAAGCATGAGTCCAAATTTCCCTTCATCAAGGGTTAATGCATGAAAAGCATCAAATCTATCCCTAGACTAACACAAAAGTGACATCCCCACTTAAGCATCTTCAGGAAAAAGGGTAAAAGGTGTCTGCATGTGGAGTCTTCCTATGAAGTCTCTCCACCATTGATGGGTGATATAGCATAAAGCTATCGAATCAGAGCTTGCTCTCAGATGCACTCTCTCCAAAGGCAGAAGGAGAAGTGGGGCACTTTCCCTACTCCCATCATCACATTATCCGCAGATAACTTTCCCAAGATTCATTGCGGATCACGCCATCTGCTTGGTCTCCTTTCATCTTAATGAAGGGTAGAGTTCCAGGGTCTAAACTGAACCGCCCCTGGTTGCAGAAGGACATGCCCTCTATAGAGATGTTGGAGGATGTGAGTAAAAGGAGAAAGTTTTCTCAAAAGAAGCATGTGCGGAATACGTCTAGAATGTTGAGTGTGAAGGAAGGTGACATGGTCCACGTCAAGTTTGGTTCTGCTAAAGGAAGCAGTAGTTTTTCTAGCCCCAAGTAGGTAGTAACAGTGGGAACGCTCTTTGTAACTTTATATGAAGGCAAGTGCTGGAACAAACCAAAAATATCTGTGGCTCGAGGTGTCTGAATACCGGATGTTCCGTCCTTGAAGGATTTGCAGAGTGATGATGTTAGAAGATCATCAAGGAAACGTAGTGTTCCTGTCAAATTACAGGATTGCAAGTGAATGTGAGCCATGTATACATGTATGAGAATGTATTGTTATGAATGTTTAAAATGCTGCATGAAGTGTTTTATGCTATTTTACGTAATTGGCATACTAGTAATTGGCGATACTTTATCAAATTAGCATTTTATTGTATATTGCACAGTATTACATTTTTTTCAGTGCAGTTATATAAAGGGAGAAGACGTGCTGAGTTTTTATGTGGAATGTAATACATCACAGTGGGAAGAATGCCTCTTCTGAAATGGTTGGCAGGTTAACCTGCTTCCCTGCCGGTCATGAAGGAAAGTGCAGGTTTATCTTGGAAATGTGCTTCCTTTCAATGACCATGGCCCTTAAGGGGTATAAACCTGCTCCTTTCCACTTTGGAGTATATGCAAGAATTCCCCTATCTGGAGGCTGGAGGCAAGATGGAGGCACAGGCCCACATAGCTCTACGTGCGGCGGACCCGTGAGTCACACGGAGCTCCAGAGGAAATCTGCTCCCGCAGTCGGAGGCCTGGGGCTGCAGCACGGTCTTGAGATATGGAGTGAGTCTTTAAGCTGCGGCATGGAGGGACCCAGCGGCAACACCTGCCACGTCTGGGCGCTGGAGCTTCCCCAGAGGGCTTGCCACAGTGCAGTGGTTGCACATACGCCCGTATAACATTAGTAAGAGGGCGCTGCCCCCTAGCCCTTGAGGAGGTCAACACCGGTGGAGGACTGGTGCCCTTTCGGAGGCCTGACCGCTCTGCTGGTCCCATCTCGGGGCAAGATGTCTACAACCTGGCTTGATATCCCTGTGCAGCTCTAGATTTACTTGCAGACTACCGCACGCCGCCTTCGCCCACCACCCCCCGGCCTTCCACTCCTACTCTTGGATTTCTCCAGGCCCAAGAACACCGCCCGCAAGTGCACCTTCACCCTGATGGACTGGTTGAACCAGCACTCCAAGAACACCAGCAATGGCGAGAAGATTATGCTCTGTAAATATGTCATATATAATTGTCCAACCCTAATGCCTTCAACTTTCCTTAAAACGTAATCTCGAGTGAAGTTGCAACTTGTATATTCGTAACTCTAACCACGAGTATCTGTAGTAAACAAATGTACTTATTACAATTCTTATGTTAGTGTAGAGTTATCTGTTTCGAATCTATTATGTAATCCATGTACCCTGAAGTCAGTTATGTAATGTAACTGGTTCTATTGTAAAGCATTCTGACACCATCGGGTACATTTCGCACTATATAAAAACGGATTAATAAATAAATAGATATCTGTCTAGCAGCCCAACCGGGCAAGTAACCGGTTTATCAACGTAGCTGCCATCTTGGAATGGGATACGTACTATTTTTTTCCCATCTGTTACAGTTATTATTACCAATGCTTTTTTAATTGATGCATGTCGTTTTCCATTGCGAAACTTTAAAGATAATTGTATAATAATTAACACGATGTTTGAATTAACAACATTATATTTTTACAAAGGACTTTAAAAATGAAGGGTTAGGAATCTGGAACGTTCCCTAATATGGAAATCAAAAATGGAACACTAAAGAGCTGCGTCTCCACAGCAACTGGCAGAGGGTTTTTTTCTGCGTCGAAGGGCGGACGCGGCCATGAGGTTGTACGAGGACAGTGGTGGATGGAGGAGCAACAACAGAAAGCCGCGCCCCTAGCGGTAACAGGGGTACGCTGAGGGCGGTGTTACTGAACCTTAAGCTACATGGGGAGGTAAGGAATACTAGGAGCAGCCTACGAGGGCTATTTTGGGAAGTATATAACGTGCAGGAAAGTTATGACATGTCTTCCGTTTTGGCAAAATACGAAAACCTTGAGAGGGGAAAGCTGGCGTACCTCTATACCTGTCTGCATTCCAAGAAGAAAGACTTATATTAACAGCGCTGCGAATCTCATGTCAGGGCCGCAGTGGTACTTTGAGTTGGTCTCTACAGTTTCTAATAAACTCTGGCCCTTTAAGGAGTTTATCTAGGCACTCTTTTATTCTACTAACTTAAATCATGATGATTCTCCTCATAGCCGTAAGATTCCAATTATGACGTTTATACTATCCACATCACTCCATGAGAGTCCTACCTTGGATCTTAAAGAATATGAAGAGAGTTTTCATAATTTAATTTAGTAGAAGGCACTGGGAGTTAGGCCTGTTGTTGACGATTTTGGTACCTTTTAAAGTATTGTCAACCTCAAATATTTATCAGAGCTGGATATATTTTGAAGACCATTTTACAAGAAGGTATGCACTGGGAATTCCTTTGCAAATTGAAAGAAATGGTGCACTCTAAAAACGCACCAGCGGACTGTGTGTGGCATCAACTGAAGAAATTTAAGAATAAGATAGGAATTTAAACAACTGACCGTTGCTTTTTTTTTTTAAGGAGAAGTGAGAAGAACCATTTATTAGACTGCAACGTCAGTCCAGAAACATGGGAGACTGTGATATCTTTTTAGGACCCCGAGACCAGATAGTCACATTATTAGAAGGAGCTGGCACGAACGGTCACATCACATTGGGACATCTTACATTTACGTGAGTGCTGGAAAATTACTATATTGAGGAGCAGCTAACCTTAGGCTGTAATGTCAGGCAAGCGTCTGACTTCAGAAACGTACATCCTTATAGGGAAATGACTTGAGACTGTGATTGTAATGTACTGGTTAGGCCTACCGGACTGTAGTGTTTTCCCCTCATTCTCACCCACACACGAGACTCGTCACGCAGGTTGGTGTCATTATATCTTTATTCATCTGTCATACAGCTCAGCCCTTTCATGTCTTCCCTCATCCCCGATCATCTGTGTCATTTCCGCCCCCTTGACCGGATGTGGTGTCCGGTATCTCTCGTCTGTCCAGCCTGTGCCCCATGGTCCTAATGCCCCAGTACAGGGCATGACATCTCCCCCCCCCTTGTTGCGAACAAACATTTCTTTGCCTTTGACCTGTGGCTTATACTCCTGTATGAGCAAGATACAATATGTGTGTATGTATATGTATATGTATATATATATATATATATATATATATATAGAGAGAGAGAGAGATCTTCGTTTGTCAGACTCTCTTCAGTTGTTTCCAGTTCCTTGCGATGTGAGTCATTCCAGGTGCTGTGGCTCTGGCCGGCTGGCGCCGTTGTCCTTGGCTCCTTTCTTTCTACTACCACCGCTTGGGCCGGGTCGATCTCATTATCATATGCTCTCACCAGCTTTGGTTGTGGCCATGCGGTGCCTCCCGCCTTCATCTTCCTTGGTGGCGCCTGTCTGCTCTGCTCATTGTATGCTTTTGCCCTTTCTTTTGCTGCTGTCTCTCCTGCGCCAATGTCCTCTCGTTTTACTCTTTTCACCCCTTTTGTTTTGGGTAATTTCTTTTTGCTTGGGCACTTTCTTCTCAGTTTCACGAGGACTCTGCTGGTCCCCTTTCCTTGTCTCCGTCTTTGTTGCTTTGTCACCCTCGCTGTCATCTGCATTGTGAGATCCCGTTCGGTCTCTCCTTCTTGCTCTTCCTTCGTTATTGTCGTTATTTCGTTCTGTCTTAGCCCATGTTTTAAGTGTACCTCACTTTTAGTTATTATTGTTGGTGACTTCCATTTCACCACCTCTGTCCAGCATTCTCCTGCCGTTGCAGTCGGCTCCAGTTCTTTGCATCTGGTGTTGTCATCTCCCGACATGTGATATAGCCTCCTGCCTTGTGCGCTGGGCTTTGGGTCTGCCATTCTTCTCTTTGTGTTTTTCTTGTTGTGCCCTTGTTGCTCCCCTTCTTTCCCTTTTTCCTTTTTCAGTTTGTTTCTTCTTTGTATTTCGTTCTGTCTTTCCTTTTGTTTTCTTTCCTTTCGTGTTCTCCTTTCCTTTTTCTGCTTCTTTGTTGGTCTTTCTCCCTTCTTTCCTTGTTATTTCACTTTTCTTTCCTTTGTTTGGCCTTGTCTCTGGCTTTCTTTCTGTCTTTTCTTCTTTATTTTGCTTTCTTTTATTTTTCATTCCTTTTATGTTTCTTTGTGTTTCGTTCTGTCTTTCCTTTTGTTTTCTTTCCTTTCGTGTTCTCCTTTCCTTTTTCTGCTTCTTTGTTGGTCTTTCTCCCTTCTTTCCTTGTTATTTCACTTTTCTTTCCTTTGTTGATGGCACTTGTTCACTGACTCTTCGTGCTTTCTGTCATTTATTTTTGTCCTTTTGCTCTTTTTGGCATTTATTTTCTTCCTTTGTTGTACTTTATTTCGCCTCTTCTGGGCTTTCTTAGTCCTTTTTTCTTCTATTCTCCTTTTCTCTTTGTGATCTTTTGTCTCTTTTTCTTCCTTTGTTTCACTTTATTTGGCCTCTTCTGGGCTTTCTTGGTCCTTTTTCCTTATATTCTCTTCTTTTTCCTGGTATGCACTTGTATTATTTCTTTGTCTCTTTGTTTTATTTCTTTGTCTTCTCCTTTTCTTTATTTCTCTTTCTTTTCTTTTCTTTTAAGTTCTCCTTTCCTTTCTCTTTTTTTTTCGTTTCCCTGTGGGATCTTTGTCCCTCTTTTCTTTGTTATTTCTCTTTTCTGTCCTTTGTTTAGCCTTATCTCTGACTTCTTCCACTCTATTTGTTTCTTTCTTATTTTCCTTCTTTGTTTCGCTTTTCTATTTGTCCTTTTCAGCCTCTCTGTTACTTTTCCTCTTTAATTTGCTTCTTTTCCGCCTTGTTCGGCCTTAAAATGGCCGCTCCGCTGTTTCCTATGTGTGTTTCTCTTCCTTTCCTGGCTTAAGATGGCCGCCGCTGTTATCGCGATGATTCCGCGGTCAAAATCTCATTTCCTGTCCTTAAAATGGCCGCCAATGCAGTTCTCAGTGCTCATTCGTCCCAATTGCCTGATTTCAATATGGCCGCCTCTCGCGAGATCTCGCGCTAGTTATCTCAATACACTCGCTTAATTCGAGCGCTTACCGCGTTCTTGCAGATCTTAGGTGTTGGCAGTCGGGTGGGTTCCCGCGTCGCTGCTTTTGCAATTCTCTTGTTTGTTGTCTTCCTGTTGCTTTCCGCCTTTGTCCACACTTGTTCCCTCGTCGCGTAGGCAATTGCTAGAATCTGCGTCGATCTGTCATCCCGCCTTCGTACGCCAGTTGTAGTGTCTTCTCCTCATTCTCACCCACACACGAGAATCGTCATGCAGGTTGGTGTCATTATATCTTTATTCATCTGTCATACAGCTCATCCCTTTCATGTCTTCCCTCATCCCCGGTCATCTGTGTCATTTCCGCCCCCTTGACCGGATTTGGTGTCCGGTATCTCTCGTCTGTCCAGCCTGTGCCCCATGGTCCTAATGCCCCCGTACAGGGCATGACACGGACAAACAAATCAGAGACCACACGTTGTTGTCTTAGTGGTCAGTACACTGCCTGCCACGCCCAGGGCCCTGGGCTCTTTATTAGCTCAAGAACGTGCCCTCCGTATCTACGTCAGGCGGAACCATTGAACTCACGCCTGGGGGGGGGGAAGAGCATCACAGCAATACTAGGTGTGGGCCACAGTGGTTGCGCCCACCTAGTGCAACACTACATTCCTCCTTTACCCTAAAGTGAAAACTAAAATAAACATAACATCACTTATCAACTTTTACGCTCATAGTCTCTGAGAATTTCAAATGCAAAAAGGAACAGTCTTACTTTTACGACGGCTGAGGTGCAGCTCGGGCTCTTTCAACGTCCGCAACAGGCCACGAAGTCATGGTAATTCTGGGATGGTTTTGGACTGGGGCGCAGATTGTACCTGCTCTGGCTGCGCTCGCCTGACTGGGTTGGAGCCAGTTCTTCAGAGTCTTTGGCCTCAGCAGTTCCTGGGTGGCTTTGGGCCACCTGCGATTCCTGTCCGCTCCGGGCTGGTATAGCTGAGTCTGCTTCCGGGACTTCCTCTTCACTAGGAGCGTCCTCTTCCTCTGTTTCTCGTGGGCCTTGGGTCGGTCTTGTGCATTGCTCTGCAGAGTCGGGGAACCCGTCATCTTCTCCATTCGAGATCCTTTTAAAGAATGACACATTTCTGGTGACTTTCTCTCTCCCTCTCATCGCTGTGATCATGGTGCCATTGACATTGGTGACAGTCCATGGGTGTAACTCGAAAGGGAGGCGGAACTTTTCTCCGGGATGGCGATCTTTCACCAGCACCTGGTCGCCAACTTGAATGGGGCTGTCTGCTGCCCTTCTTCGCCTTGATGCTTCTCTGTTGGATTTCGTTCGCTTTTCCATGGACCGGTTGCATGGAGTTGGAGCCGATGCCCACATGGGATGGTGTGGGAGAGTGTCCACAACTGCCCTATTGAAACATAGGCGGCTTGGAGGAATCCCTGTAGTGCAGTGGGGTGTCAGTCGGTATTCTCTTAACTGGAAGAGGGCTAGTTCTAGGTTCTGGCCATCTGTCATTACAATCTGGATAGTCTTATTTAGAGTTCTCATCAGTCTCTCGACTTCTCCATTGGCTTGAGGCCATCTTCGGGTTATCTTCCGGTGTTTGATGCGGTGTGATTGTAGATACTCCGCTAGTTCACAGCCGTTGAAGGGGGGTCCATTGTCGGTGCGTAGTTCTCCTATGAGGCCATGGGTCGCAATGATTTTCTCTAGCTTAGGGATCACTTCAGAGGCTGCGGTGGAGGGCAGGATTTCAATTTCGGGGTACCTTGAGAAATCGTCTTCCACAACAAACATATACTTCCCGCCAGGGAGGCTACCAAAGTCTGCGCTGGCCCGCACCCACGGGGCTGTCGGTCCTTCTTCTGTGATTACAGGCGCTGGGGTGTTGGGCAGGCTGGTCACCAGGCATACCGGACATCGTTGGATGACTTCTTCGACTTTCTTGTCGAGCCCCGGGAACCAGAGTTTGGTCCGGATGCGATTCTTCGATTTCACGATGTCCTGGTGTGCGCCATGGGCTAGAAGGACCGCTTGCTGTGTGAGGCTGTCCGGCAGTACCAGGCGGGGGCCCCTCAGGAGACATCCTTCCGGTGAGATGGACAACTCGCATTGGACTTGGTAGAGTGCTTTTAGCGTCGCCTGGGCCTCTAGGGTGCGAAATGATGCTGGGCTCTGGAGTGGTTTCCAGTTTCCTGACTGGATAGCCTGGATGGCGATTTGTAGGCAGTCGTCGTCCTTGGTGGCTTGAGTTACATCTCCTAGGGAGATTGGCAGGGGTCTCGAACGCTCTACAATCATTCTGACATATTCTTCAGTAGCGTCAGCTTCTGCGGCTTCTGCCTCAGTGACCGGGCGGGCATGCCTCGACAGGTAGTCGGCGGGGTTCTTGGAGCCCGGCCGATACTCCACTGTGAATTGGTATTCCTGGAGCACCCACTTCTCGATGCCAGGGGGGGGTCGTGAAGATGATCCTTGGAATAGTGGGAGAAGTGGTTTGTGGTCTGTGATCACCACGAATGGGTGTCCGTATAAGTAGATATGGAAGTGTCGGCACCCCCATAAGATGGCGATGGCCTCTCTTTCAATCTGTGAATATCTTTGTTCCGTCGCAGTGAGGGTCCCACTTGCATACACGACGGGTGCCCACTCTCCGCACGGTTGTTGTTGGGTCAGAACAGCGCCTAGGCCGGTCGGGCTGGCATCCACCACGAGCTGTGATTCATAGCGAGGGTTGAAGTAGGCCAGAGTTGTGTCTGCTGAGAGTGCCGCTTTGGTTTTCTGGAAGGCTTCTTGCTGTTCTGGCCCCCACTCCCAAGTGGCTGTGGATCTTGTGAGGTCACAAAGAGGGCCGGTGAGGTCTGATAGGTCTTTAATGAAGCGCCCGCAGTATGTCACCATCCCGAGAAAACTGCGGACAGCGGCCACAGACGTCGGGGCGGGAGCGTCATGGATGTCTTGGACTTTGTCGGGGTCTGGTTCTACGCCCTGGTCAGAGAATCTGTATCCGAAGAAACTGATGTCTTTTCGAAGGAACTCGCACTTCTCCCTGTGAAGGGTTAGACCCCGCTCTTGCAGCCTGGCGAAAACAGCTTGGAGGCGCCGGATGTGTTCGTCCAGCACGCCGTCCAATCCTTGCAGGATGTTTTGAATAATGTTCTGAAATACTTCTGCTGCGCTTGATATCCCGAAGTTAAGTCTGGTGTATCTCCACAGGCCTGCATGGGTGGAGAAGGTCGTTATCGGGCGGGAATCCGGGTGCAGAGGGATTTGGTGGTATCCTGACCTCAGGTCCATCTTCGAAAACCACTTCGAACCTGATAGTTCACCAATGATGTCGTCTATGGTTGGCGTCAGATGGCGTTCTCTCTTGATTGCGAGGTTGGGGATGCGCATGTCCACGCAAATCCGCACGGCGTCCGGTTGCTTCGGTTTCTTGGCTACCACAATGGGCGACACCCATGGAGTGGGCCTGCTGACTCTTTCTATGATTCCGGCCCTCTCAAGCACTCGTAGTTCAGCTTCTACTTTGGGTCGCAGGTGGAACGCTATGCGTCGGTGCCTGAGGGCCACTGGAGCGACTGAGTGATCTATGTGAAGGCGGACGGCGGGTCCTCTCAAACAGCCAATCCCTTCGAACAGTGAGGTGTGTTGCAGCACGAGATGGTCGAGGCTGTGGGCTTGGACCGTGAGGGCGAAGTGAATCAGCCCTAGATCTTGGGCGGTTCTGCAGCCAAGCAGAAATCCGGATCCCTCTTGCGACACTTAGATTTTGGTGTGTAGGTGATGGGAGTCATGTGATACTGCTGTCCGGAAGACTCCGCACAGGCGTAAGGGTCGACTGGTGAGGTAGGCGTACACCTGTACTCTCGTAGGATGGAGCTCTGGTGGAGCGTCTAATGTCCGGTATACGCTGGCTGCCATTAGGTTGATCGTTGCCCCGGTGTCGATTAGGGCCGCCACCGCTTGATCTTGCACGTTTATTGTGCACATAGGTTCTGCGGATGGTGTAGCGGCCAAGGTGTTGAGCATTCGTACTACGTGGACGGACGCCACGTCCGCATCGTCATCGTCTAAGTCGCTGTTGGTGGAGGTGTCTGGCCGTGGCTCTATTTGTCTCACTCTTCGGGGCGGGCCGTTGAACTTTTTCCTCTGTGTTGATAGGCATACGCTCGCGAAATGGTTGGCCTTTCCACAGGCGCTGCAGATCTTTCTTTGTGCAGGGCATGCCCCGTTGTGGGGTGTCGCTCCTCCGCACCATACGCAGGCACGGTCGTGGGGTGGATGAGCTGGGCCTGGCCGTCCTCGTCGAGGTGGTTTCGTGCGCCTGTCGGTGGTACTAGTTTTGATGGCGCACACAGGTTCAACTTTGACTGCGACAGTGGGTTTTGGTTCCATATGTGCAGCTCTGGCTTTCGATAGTTCCTTAGATCGCCCTAACGCCAGGATGTCGCGCATGGGCATGTTGTCTGTTTCTAGGACTCTTTCTCGCAGTTTCGAGGAGGCGCAGCCTTGCATGAATTGAGCACGGATCTCGTCGTCAGCATCTGGGAGGGTGCATGTGCTGGCTAGCTTTTTGAGTCTCGCATAGAAGACGTCTACTGATTCTTCTGGGAGCTGGTGGGCTTGGCGGAGTAGGAACCTTTCGTAATCCGCGCTGGCGAATGGTTCAAAGTATTCCGTTATGGCGTCGCGTAGCGTGGTGTAGTTCCGGGGCGGGCCTCCTTCCACCACGTCCTTCGAGATGTCGTGTATAGCTTCCCCACCTAGGTGCAAGAGCATTGCCCGCCGCCGCTCGACTGCAATGTCCGCCGCCACAAAGTAGTTCTCCAGACGTTCCACCCATTTCCTCCACCGAGCAGCCTGAGACGGAGGCGTGCCCGTGACCGCAAATGGCTCTAGCGGTGGTACGGCGGCCATGGCCATAGGGAATGGCGGGGGATTCAACAGCAAGAGGTGCCCGGTCACCAGAGGGCCAGGAGTCCAGGAGCACGCTGGGGGCGCTTTCAGGCGACTTCAGGCAGCAGCGGAGGGATCCGGCAACATAGCACGCAAGATGCGTGGGAGATAGCAGGGCCACCGCACGCGAGATGTGTGGGAAATGGCAGGGCAGTCGCGGTGCACGCGGGATGCGTGAGGAAGAGCACGCCGGCGTTGCGCGGCAGGCCTGGCGCGATGCTGGGGCCGGGAGCTAGCGAGTGCAGGAGCGCGGCTGGGCGCTGGGGCGGTGGGCACGCACCTGAGGCTGCGAAGCCGATTCCGCTGGTCGTAGGAGGTAGGGCCGCTCGCAGGCAGGCCTCGTGCGTCGGGACCTACCCGCCTGGAGTGCCGGGAGTCAGTGGTGAGTCGTGGAGGCAGGGTGGTGGAGTGGCGCGGCTGGGCCGCCGCTCGACGAGGCTGGTGTAGCTGGGCGGCTGGGAACACTCTGCCGGCGGAGTGGACCGGGTCTGCAGAGCGGGGCACACTGCAGGGGTCACAGGAGCAGGCTCGCAGGAGCAGAGGGGCAGAGTGTGGCACGCGATGGGGTGGCGAGACCACCTCGTCGCCAGTGTAATGTACTGGTTAGGTCTACCGGACAAACAAATCAGAGACCACACGTTGTTGTCTTAGTGGTCAGTACACTGCCTGCCACGCCCAGTGCCCTGGGCTCTTTATTAGCTCAAGAACGTGCCGTCCATATCTACGTCGGGCGGAACCATTGAACTCACGCCTGGGGGGGGGGGAAAGAGCATCACGGCAATACTAGGTGTGGGCCACAGTGGTTGCGCCCACCTAGTGCAACACTACATTGATATCCCCTCTACAAAATAAAATCAGATTTAATTATCATGCCAGGGTATTAACAACATAAGTGTTCCAATCTGAAATTAGGCGTAAGACTTGTGTTTTTTTTAACGTGGGGAATGCCGTAATTTCAACTTCCTCTAGTCTAAAACCTCCTCCACTCAATGGGCAAATTAAATTCCACCGAATAGTTTTCTCCCTCGTAGGCACATAAGTGACAGCTCTTGTGGATTCAAGGTCAGAGCTGGCATCTGATCTGTGTAGTTTGTAGATTTGTGTCTTTGGTGCTTTTGTGAACTAACATTCGCTTACCTCAGAGTTTTATGTTTTATTAAGCAAGAAAAAACACTAGGGCACACCAGGCTGCTTGTAAATCTCTGTCCATCAGATTGCACATAGATCAGTTGTGAGAATGAACCAAATGATATATATTATGGGGGTTGTGCTAAAGCCTGCACGGGCATTGGTGCCCTAAAAATAGATGCATCATGCTCCACCTTTCCTGTAAGTAAATTATATCTATTCCACGGGAGTATAAGTGTTTCTTCCGTGATCTCAGGGGTTCTGCCTTCTTGATTCTCTAGGAACACAAGGTGTTCTATACCAAGGCATCCTGTAAGCTACTTCAAGGATACAGAAAAGTGATTTATATAAGACGCCGCTCAGGATAGAATATACCTCCTCTTTTACTGAAGTTAAAATGAAGCTCTCAAGATAATCCTAATTCCACTTTAAGGTATTGCATACCATATAAACGCAGCTCAGAACTACAACACAAAACATGTTTAATCAGTGCCTACAACAAAAGCACTATGAAATTCTTTGGCTCACAATCCTAACATCAAATGTGCTCAGCTATTGATGTCTAGCCTAAAGCAAGATGGGCCAACTCTCAGTTGTGCAAGTGAAATGAAATGGGTGCTGTAAAAAGCACGAACATTCATAAAATTGTCTTGTGTATTGAATGAATTGTGTAATATGCCACAAATGCTCAACAATCCCAACTATCTCACATGCTGCACAGGATACAGCACAACTGAACACGAGTATAGGGAATAGAGAAAACAGTAAACCTGGTTGCCTACAGTTAACTTGAGCAGAGAAACAGCACTCTCTCAACGAAAGATATCTTGTGCACTGCAAATAAAAAACACTGAAAACACTGGTATTGTATGATGATAAAACAGTACGCATACTCAACAAGAGGTATCTTGGGGAAGTAGTACAGGAAACGTGCTCAAACAGCAATTGTGCTCAAATAAAACAACAAATATGCCCATCTAGGGGAAACATTCTAATGGAAACTGGTGCACATGCCGCATAATCATGCAACAGTCCCATCAGTGTGCACTATTTCTTGTGTATTCACATATCTTTGAGAGACATAGAATACTCTCTCTTGCTGTCCTGTTACTAAGACCCTGCATGTAAATCAAAGCATGCACAGGTGCTTATACATGAACGTTGAACTTGCTGCCTCCCTCTAAACACAATAAGCATCAAATCAACTAGCAGCATCTTTGACAAAAAAACAACCTACCACACACAGATCTGTGCACGATTAAGCAACAACACAAATGTAAAATGTAGATCTTATGATATATAAGCAATAAAGTATCCCCCGCTGTTCATTATAAGGATATTTCAAGTCACAGAGGAGTTCCATAACCACGGAGAAATGAGGCTGAATGGCAAGTTCGGCCATGACTAGCATACAACCCACGTGAAGACAGCCAATCCCACACTACACACGGCCTTTGGCTGTGCACAGCAGGGGGTTGGCCACAGGACCTGGCCTGTGGACAGGCCTTGCATCCAACCCCATGCTGCACACAGTCTTTGGCAGTGCACAGCAGGGGATGGGACCGGCCAGGCCCTTTGTACAACCACAAAGTGTAGGGTTGGCCTTCGGCAGCGGGAACCCCCATCCCTGGAGCATTTTTTATAAAAAAAAGGGAACTGGTCATGTACTTTACTTACTTACTTTGATAACTTTATTTCGGTCAATGACCATAAAAGTGCAACAAAATATATTATACAGGCACAGAATTAAAAACATAAATACATTGAGATTAAAACGTTATTAAACTTTGGTTATCAAAGATGGGAAAAAAATGGGAAGCAATAGTCCGTTATTTCTTATTAATAAAAACAGTTATTCTCCGCCACATGCCAAATAAAAATCGAGAGACACCAAAAACAATGGGAGGGGCGGTGTCGTAGGTTAAAACTCTGCAAGCTTGTACACAATATCTAAAACCCAGGTTTTTGCATAATGGGATAATC
The DNA here is from genome assembly GCF_964263255.1 of Lissotriton vulgaris. NCBI lineage: Eukaryota > Metazoa > Chordata > Amphibia > Caudata > Salamandridae > Lissotriton > Lissotriton vulgaris. Next base: position 69,691 of record NW_028245250.1, on the reverse strand, counting down.
CAGCATTTCCGAATTTCACTATATGCCGGACAAAAAAAGAAGATATGTACAATGTCTTCCTTACAGTATTTACAAGCAGGGCAGTTGGCCTCCATCGTTTTTGCCAATCTGGATGTCAATGCCCCAATCGGTACAGAGCCGTGCCTCAGTTGGATGTATAGTTTTCTTGCAAGTGGAGGCTGCACTAGGTCCAGAAACACCTCCGTCCTGGATTCTGCTTTCATCAGTAGGAACTCAGTAGACAGCCTGCCCAGGGAAGTTGAACAATGTAGCATTTTGAGGTTATCTTACAGCCGCCACTAGTACAGTCCTTTGCATCCTCATGCAGCTGTCCTCCGGTGTGTCCCAAAGTTGGGGTAGGCCAATTTGGTAGAGTGGTAGAGGAGAGCCTTTACATGTGCCAACCAGGGTATGTTCTTATTCTTTAGCTGCCCCCAAATTGTAATGAACTCTGCTCTAAAGGATACAAGCTCCGGCACAGACCAGAGCCTTCGCCAGTAGAGCAGAGGATGTGCAGCTACCAAATCGCTTCTGGGGGCAGATTTATTGACGGCAGTTGGCTAGAAGCTGCTGTGGACGAGGGAGATCTCAATGATGGTGCAGCATTATTTGTTCCCGAATTTTTACCCTCCTTAGGACGTTGACTGGGTTTAGCAGTATGGTCCACTACGGGGAGAATGGTATGACCTAGTGTATTGACCATTGATATAGGGGGGGTACGGGGTTTATGGGCTTGGCAGTAGTTGTTGCTGGCCCTAGGTTTTTATTCAATACTGCTGGGACAGTGGACTTAGGTACTTCAGGACAGGGTGCCTTTGTAGAAGCACCAACCGATATAGTGGTTGCCAAATTACCGTGAGGATTTTGTGGCTTCGTTGTCCCTACAATCCTATTATTTAAGATGGAGGTTAGTCTGTCCAGTTTTGAAGCCAGAGGTTTAATATGGGAGGCGATGGTTTGCTCCAAACTGGTCTGAAGGTCAGCCACCATATTGGTGACCCAGCATGGTATCCCTGTAGATGAATGCAGGGAGTAATCAGATGGGGTCACCAAATTATGGTTGGCCTGCTTCTTTTTACCCAAATGTTTAGGGAGACTATCCTTTTTCGTCTTAGAGCCCACCCTACCAGGTTTTGAATTTGCCACAGGGGGGGGGGGGGGAGTCAGGATACAGGGTTGATCATCAATGTTTATAGGGGACTCTACTGAGACCTGTGGTGAATCAGCATCTACTGAGGTCTCAGCCGGGATCTGTGCACAGGGCAGCTCAGCGTATGTGGATGTTAAATAAGAGTCCAAGATCGTGGGGTCGATGGCAATGACTCAACAATCGTCGCCACGGTCTTTAGAACATACTGTGGGTGGAAAGGATAGTCTTCTTTCTGTATTTTCAATTGCATTGGCAACCACCCCTATGGTTTGTTGTAGCATTTTGTCAATAGCCGTCAATGTTGGCAAGGGCTGCGGCAATGTTGCCTGAAGTCTAGTATTTGGGCGAGATGCAGGTAATTTAGATTTCTTGCCCTCAATGCTCATTTATGCTAGGGGGTGGTAGCTTGATTGACAACAGGGTATTGAAGACGGAATTAGATGCAATGAAAAGTCCAGCACGAAACAAATATAACACTCTCAATCCTATGGGAACCCGCTGGATCAACGAACAATGGTTAAAAGTCAAGGAAAAGCAGATGGCAGTACCTTAGTAGTAAGTTCCGAGTTCTTTTGAGTTGGAATGTCACTGGTAAGGGGGGTGGCCCGTCCCGTCCCCTGTAGTCCCCGGACGGCCACAGACGGCCCGCCCTCTGCCCGGGCTCCGCCCGGGGTCGCCCGCGCGCGTCCCGCGACGCGGGAGCCCTATCGATGTTTAAATGCGCCTCCTGGCGCCAAAACGAGTGGTGGGCGTGGTCGCCCGCAGGGATCGCTGGGGGTTGTGGTCTCCCCTCCCGGCGGCCGCGCATCGATGGAAGCGTGCAGCGGCGGCGGAGGAGACCAGCTGGGTGTCCCAGGCAGCAGCGTGTCAGTCCCCAGGTAAGCAGGCAAGATTTCAGATGGAGAGAAATGTTCAACTTGGCAAAGGGCGCCCCTCTCCTCTGCAGCCCTATCGATGTTTAAATGCGCCTCCTGGCGCCAAAACGAGTGGTGGGCGTGGTCGCCCACAGGGATCGCTGGGGGTTGTGGTCTCCCCTCTCGGCGGCCGCGCACTGATGGAAGCGTGCAGCGGCGGCGGCGGAGACCAGCTGAGTGTCCCAGGCGGCAGCGTGTCAGTCCCCAGGTAAGCAGGCAAGATTTCAAATGGAGAGAAATGTTCAACTTGGCAAAGGGCGCCCGCTACTCTGCAGCCCTATCGATGTTTAAATGCGCCTCCTGGCGCCAAAACGAGTGGTGGGCGTGGTCGCCCGCAGGGATCACTGGGGGTTGTGGTCTCCCCTCTCGGCGGCCGCGCACCGATGGAAGCGTGCAGCGGCAGCGGAGGAGACCAGCTGGGTGTCCCAGGCGGCACCGTGTCAGTCCCCAGGTAAGCAGACAAGATTTGAGATGGGGAGAAATGTTCAACTTGGCAAAGGGCGCCCGCTCCTCTGCAGCCCTATCGATGTTTAAATGCGCCTCCTGGCGCCAAAACGAGTGGTGGGCGTGGTCGCCCGCAGGGATCGCTGGGGGTTGTGGTCTCCCCTCTCGGCGGCTGCGCACCGATGGAAGCGTGCAGCGGCGGCGGAGGAGACCAGCTGGGTGTCCCAGGGGGAAGCGAGTCAGTCCCCAGGTAAGCAGGCAAGATTTCAGATGGAGAGAAATGTTCAACTTGGCAAAGGGTGCCCGCTCCTCTGCAGCCCTATCTATGTTTAAATGCGCCTCCTGGCGCCAAAACGAGTGGTGGGCGTGGTCGCCCGCAGGGATCGCTGGGGGTTGTGGTCTCCCCTCTCGCCGGCCGCGCACCGATGGAAGCGTGCAGCGGTGGCGGAGGAGACCAGGTGGGTGTCCCAGGCGGCAGCGTGTCAGTCCCCAGGTAAGCAGGCAAGATTTCAGATGGAGAGAAATGTTCAACTTGGCAAAGGGCACCCTCTCCTCTGCAGCCCTATCGATGTTTAAATGCGCCTCCTGGCGCCAAAACGAGTGGTGGGCGTGGTCGCCCGCAGGGATCGCTGAGGGTTGTGGTCTCCCATCTCGGCGGCTGCGCACCGATGGAAGCGTGCAGCGGCGGCGGAGGAGACTAGCTGAGTGTCCCAGGCGGCAGCGTGTCAGTCCCCAGGTAAGCAGGCAAGATTTCAAATGGAGAGAAATGTTCAACTTGGCAAAGGGCACCCGCTCCTCTGCAGCCCTATCGATGTTTAAATGCGCCTCCTGGCGCCAAAACGAGTGGTGGGCGTGGTCGCCCGCAGGGATCGCTGGGGGTTGTGGTCTCCCCTCTCGGCGGCCGCGCACCGATGGAAGCGTGCAGCGGCGGCGGAGGAGACCAGCTGGGTGTCCCAGGTGGCAACGTGTCAGTCCCCAGGTAAGCAGGCAAGATTTCAGATGGAGAGAAATGTTCAACTTGGCAAAGGGCGCCCGATCCTCTGCAGCCCTATCGATGTTTAAATGCGCCTCCTGGCGGCAAAACGAGTGGTGGGCGTGGTCGCCCGAAGGGATCGCTGGGGGTTTTGGTCTCCCCTCTCGGCGGCTGCGCACCGATGGAAGCATGCAGCGGCGGCGGAGGAGACCAGCTGGGTGTCCCAGGGGGAAGCGAGTCAGTCCCCAGGTAAGCAGGCAAGATTTCAGATGGAGAGAAATGTTCAACTTGGCAAAGGGCGCCCGCTCCTCTGCAGCCCTATCGATGTTTAAATGCGCCTCCTAGCACCAAAACGAGTGGTGGGCGTGGTCACCCGCAGGGATCGCTGGGGGTTGTGGTCTCCCCTCTCGGCGGCCGCGCACCGATGGAAGCATGCAGCGGCGGCGGAGGAGACCATCTGGGTGTCCCAGGCAGCAGTGTGTCAGTCCCCAGGTAAGCAGGCAAGATTTAAAATGGAGAGAAATGTTCAACTTGGCAAAGGGCGCCCGATCCTCTGCAGCCCTATCGATGTTTAAATGCGCCTCCTGGCGGCAAAACGAGTGGTGGGCGTGGTCGCCCGAAGGGATCGCTGGGGGTTTTGGTCTCCCCTCTCGGCGGCCGCGCACCAATGGATGCGTGCAGCGGCGGCGGAGGAGACCAGCTGGGTGTCCCAGGCGGCAGCGTGTCAGTACCCAGGTAAGCAGGCAAGATTTCAGATGGAGAGAAATGTTCAACTTGTTCATGTAGCCTCCCTCCCTGAGCCGATAGTGGCCCAAAGATCCCATCCCCTGGGGCCAAACCATATATGTAAGTTTAAGCGGGCGCATGACCCCCTTCCTTTGGCCAGTAGTGGCCCCAGGGACCCCTTCCCATGGGGCCAAAACATATATATTAAGCGGGGGCGTAGCCCCACCTCCCTGAGCCTTAATAGGCTCCTTGGATCCCATCCCCAGGGCTTCATATCACTATAACGAGCCTATTGTGGATCCCATTCCCTGGGGCCTCTTTAAATTATAGTTGGGTGCCACAGTGTCCACCTGGGGCATCCACCAAGCACCACATAGGGGCGGCAGGGGTATCCCACGGCCCTAGCCAGCTACACGCACTCTGCGGGAGCCAGCATTGCACTCGCTTGGAGGGAACAACTGTTTTTTTGCGTGCAGTGGGGTTTCTGGGGCTTAGTAAGGCTCTGGGAGGGAGTCCTTATGCCCCCTCCCTTTAATTTTCTCCCTCGGCCCCGGGAGGTAGGGTCCCAAGTGCCTCACTGAGACTTGGGGTGGAAAGGGCCACGCCCCTCCCCTCAAAAAATAATGTGCGCCACATTCCGGGACTCACCCTGAGCATTGTTTTTTTAAAGACGCGCAGGCTCTTTGTTTTATATATGTTAATTTTGCAGCTGATTTGCTGCAAAATGTTTTAAAATACATAATTGTCCCCAGGCATGGTCCCTCTGAACTCTACCACCAGGCCTAGGGATTCATAGTATCTATATCCTACCCACCAGCTCCCTTTTTAACCTTTTTTTCAATACTCAGGACAGACTTTAGAGTTTTACGGTGGCTGCCCGCACTTTGTTGTTGATGTGGTGGCAGCAAATCAGATCACTCCAAGAGATCTGTCAGGTCTGCGGATCCTCTGCGATGTGAAATATATAAGGTTTTTGAGCATTCATTTCTCAAAATCTACTGAACATATTTACGCCAAGTCACAAAAAGCACTCTTTCTGGATCACGATCTAGCTATCTGACAAATTTTGTGTAAATCCATACAGTGGTTTGCACTGTAGAAGTGTCTTAAGTTCCCATAGCAAAAATGAATGGGGAAAATGCGTTTTGGGACACCCCTTTTTTGTCGGCCCCTGCTTGATCGAGCACTTTGAAATTTTACATGTACAAACTAGTCAAAGAGTAACACTTTGTTAGAAAGTTTTGTGGAGATTTGTCAAACGGCGCTAATGTTATAGCATCACAAATAAGGCATTTCCTAAAGGATTCTAACGTAAATATAACTACCTAGTGGCAACTGCCATGGTTTTTTTTACACGCTTACACTCACTCACTCACTCACTCACTCATTCACTCACTCTTTCTGTCACTTTGGGGGACTCTGGCAATTGCCCACTTTGCCCATGCCTTAAAACGTCTCTGCTTTTCCGCACCTCCTCTGGGGCCCTCAGTTTCGGCCTCCCCTGTTACCATCCCTGTCGCCGACAAGCTTCAGATGAAAGTTTCCATCCACATGATGTCCTGGTTTTTGTGGATGGGCATCCTGCAATTAGAAATGAGCATCGACTGGGTCCTTCATGGGGACATGTGGGTGACATTTCTTAACATTTCTAGAGAAAGGCTTTAACTTCAAACACTCCGACCTTTCACTCTGATGGGGTACTTCTTTCCTGGTCCTATGCAACATTGGTGCCCACTTCCATATGGTATCTTGCACAGGACCTCGATTTGTTTTTCATTGACATCAATTTTTATTTGGTTTCCACTTATTCCTTATCACATATTCAAGTGACAGGGTTGCATGCTCGAGTGGAGGCTGACAACAGTTTCACAGTATTAACAGTTTATTTACAGTTTCACTATTAACTAAGTATATCATAGGTATCCTCCCACCAGAAGCATCAGTGTTGCTTCTAGCTCACCAGTAGTAGATCTGTCCCACCTGACACTCCAGGTCTACTGTCACAGACTAGCAACACTAAAGGAGAGACAGAGGCAAAAGGAACACTCAAGCACTCTCTATTCTAACACTATACTTCACAAAAAGTGCTTAGGTCTGTGTCCTATCACTGTTGAAGCCCAGGACAATATTGGAAAGTATCAAGGGCCCCCTGAACTATATATGATTCAGTTCCTAGGACAGGGATTAATGAATGTAGAAAACAGTTCCTAGGCAACTAAAGGATCATTCATGCACCAATATACAGAGGATAAGCCAGAAATAAATGGAAATATGTCTAAAGAGAATTACAAGTTTTATTCGATTATATCAATAGATATCTCCCTCATATTTAAAAACATATACATCAAAGCATCCTAAAAAATAATGACATCAACAATACAATTCTTAAAATACAAGGTTACACATACTGTTACAAAATAATTCACAATTCAATCACAAATATATTACACATATAAAAACGGGTTTCTTCTTGTAGTAATTAATAATGGACGCGCGTTTCGGCGTATCACACGCCTTCTTCAGGAAATTACCACAACCTTTAAAAAATATTTTTTATAAAAAAGTTAAAACCACTATCTAATAGTCTATGTACAAATAATATTTATTATTCTTTATAGAAGATCAAAACCTTTGATTATCTTAGTCTATGATAATCCACCATTTCATTAAAAAATCTATCATTAGTGTAACCCACAGATCTATTATTCAAAGATAACATCTAAATACATTCTCTTCAAGACATTCTTAAACATTTACCATTTAGATAGAAAAATATCTTTATGTTTTCTGACTTAGCCCCTATCTGTTCAAAAACGGCCTATTGTCTATCAATAGCCTAAACAATGTGAAATTTGAGTACTCAAAACATCACCTGAAAGAGACACATCTATACATTAACCATGATATGGTAAAAGAAGAAGAAATCTAAAATGCTAGAAGATTGATTGAAAACATACAGAGCTCTAAAATACACTTACTTAGTAGCTCGTAGAAAGACACATAAATGCCTGATCGGTATATTTATTCTCTTTGTTTTGATAAAAAATATGTCTGAAAGATAAAAGTAGGGAAATCAAGACCTATGTTCAATTTGACATGATTGATACAATTATAACTGCAATACCCTTATAACTGAAAAACGCTTTTTCCCGTTAGGAAAAAGCGTTTAATCCTTAATCCTTACATCAGTCAAAAGGGATTTTTAGTAAGTAAATATAATCATCACATACAGTTATAATTGTATGAATCATGTCAAATTGAACATAGGTCTTGATTTCCCTACCATCAGCAGACCAAAGTCCAAGGTAGCGGGAATCTGTGAAGCCAGATATATATTATTTTTTTACAGAGTTTTATATAGCGCAAACTTGACTCAGTATCGGGTATCAGAGCGCTTTACATAGCACCAGTTGCGTTACATGAGGACACATTCATTTTTTTTGTTAGGCACGGGGAGATTAAGTGATTTGCCCAGAATCACAGGATGTTCAGCGTCATTGCAGAGACTCGAACCCGGTTCCCCAGATTCGAGGTCGACCGCCCTAGCCGTTAGGCCAACTCATCTCCAGACATATGTCCAGTGCCCTCTCGAAGGGGCACCAGATACAATGGAACACGGGTAAGACAGGCAGGCCGAAATATAAAAGACCAATCAAGATCCAGCTCCTGCAATAGAAGCATTCCAAAGATCTGAAACACACGCTCACGGTAATGTTGGAGTGATGCCCATTTCAGAGTGACTGCAAAAGGAACATCCATTGCAGAGAAGCAGGAACAGGATGAGACTGCCGCAAATGAGGAATAACAGCAACGAGAATCCTCCGAACATACTAGAGAAAATGGAGTGGATAAAAGCCGATATTACTCCAAAGATAGTCTGAATAGGATCTATATCCCAATGGTCAATTTGTCTCCCTCCCAGAGAACGAAACCCCACTAGACAAATTACTATACTATCAGATAAGACCTACTTGCAGGGATGGGAATGACTCCTTCCCCAGTTCTTCACCCCGAGTGCTGAAAATATTCATACTGCCACTTCTCCGCGCAAACTGGTTACTAGTTTCTATGCACTGACTCTCACGGCTTCCCCAGTCGATACCTAACAGGCACGTCTCGCCTGATCTAGGAGACAAGCCCACACCGGAACAGTGGTTATACTGTTGCAACCAAGCTCAAAAATGTTCTCCCAACCATCGGTTATGCCTCATACATTTCAATTATTTACATAGATTGTGCCGCACACCCACAGCTCTCTACAAAATGGGACTGACTGCAGAAGCAAACTACGTGAGATGCTCCACCCCAATGCATCATTTGTGCACTTCGCTTGGACGTGCCCTAGAATTGCATCTTTCTGGTAAGACATTTGCCATATCATAAGTGAGATCACCTCGGACACTCTTGCACCAGACCCCATGACTTGTCTCTTAGGGTACTTCAAGGAGATCCCAGAAGCTAGCCGACTATTGGTCGCAATGTTGTTGATTGTTTCCTGGCACAGAGTGGCAATCCACTGGGGCTGGAAACCGGCACCATCCCTCAAGGCCTGGCTGGCTGACACTGAACAATAACGACAGACCTCCCCCTATCAATTAATTAATAAGTAGGTAATACATCCAAATATAGAAATAACATCATTGTCCCACAGACAGTATTCTTTTCTTAATTTATTTAATCAAAAAACTTTTTTTAGAATGATATATATTAAAATTAATTATGACAAATCTAATTATTCCTATGCATAAGATCACTAGAGCAGCCAAACCATGCACAAAATCATCCCAGACATAACATCACAGCTCACAAACACACCAAACACAAAAAACATACATCAATAAAGAAAAAAGAACAGACAAGACATCCAACAGACCGTAATTACAAAGATCGCATAATACACATTTCAAAACATCATAATAGAACAAACAAGCAAAACCGCCGGCGCGCGTTTTGGAGTGGGCTTCGTCAGGGCGCAGAAGGTACAATTCATGAGGTGGTCAAATCCCATCCAGAAGAAGAATGAACAACATGAGAGTCTCCAGACACTAGGTCATAAAAATGCTGTATATCAATCAACAGGCACCTGCACTTCCAGATCCACACGGACCCCAAAACCACCCTCAGAGGCACCCTCATCTACCGACCCCCGGGACCACGCACACAATTCAGCGAAGACATCGCCGACTTCATCTGCCCGTACGCCCTCCCCTCCGCTGACTACATCCTCTTGGGGGACATCAACTTCCACCTGGAGAACAACAACGACCGCAACACCACCACCCTGCTTGACAACCTCGCCAATCTCGGACTCAAGCAGCTAGTGACCACCCCCACCCACCTCGCCGGTCACACACTCCACGCTGTCTTCTCATCCAGCAAGGACATCATCTTCAGCCACGCCACCGGACTGCACTGGACGGACCACAGCTGCGTGCACTTCACCTTCAGAAGATCCACTATCCACCACCACCAGCAACAGGTTGCTCAAAGAAACTGGAACAAGATCACAGCAGACCAGCTTGCCGCTTCCCTGAGCCAGCACCCTCCCGCCAGCTCAGCGAACCCCAGCCAGGCCGCCGACAACCTCACGAAGTGGATCAGCAACTGCACAGACGACCTCGCCCCACTGAGGACCCCGCCTAGCAGACCCGGCAGCAAGAAGGCCCCATGGTTCACCGACGAACTCAAGAGCTCCAAGAAGAACTGCCGAGCCCTCGAGAAAGCCTGGAGAAGGGAGCCAACACCGGACAACATGACCACCCTCAAGCTCGCCACCCGGAAGCACCATCAACTGATCCGCGCCACCAAGAAAACAGCATTCAAGGACCGGCTGGACAACAATGCACACAACTGCAAGGAACTCTTCAACATCGTGAAAGAGCTCTCCAACCCCAACGCCGGAAACAACGACATCACCTCGTCGCAAGACCTCTGCAACTCCCTCGCCTCCTACTTCCACAACAAGATCGCTGACATACACAACAGCTTCAGCCCACAAACAACGCTCCCCACGACCGCACCAACGCCCCCCACCACCACCCTCAGTGCCTGGACTCAGATCAACACAGAAGACACCATCTGCACGATAAACTCTATCCTCTCCGGATCTCCGACCGACCCCTGCCCCCACCACGTCTTCAACAAGGCCGACGCTGTCATCGCACCCCACCTGCGGGACATCATCAACACCTCCTTCGACACCGCCACCTTCCCTGAGAGCTGGAAGCACGCCGAACTCAGCGCTCTACTAAAGAAACCAACAGCGGACCCCACCGAACTCAAGAATTACCGCCCCATCTCGCTCCTCCCGTTCCCAGCCAAAGTCATCGAGAAGACCGTCAACAAGCAGCTGGCCGCCTTCCTCGAGACAAATGAATCCCTCGACCCCTCACAGTCTGGCTTCCGAGCCAACCACAGCACCGAGACCGCCCTCATCGCTGCCACCGATGACATCCGAGCCCTGCTGGACAACAGTGAAACAGCGGCCCTCATCCTCCTAGACCTCTCCGCGGCGTTCAACACTGTTTGCCACCGCACCCTAGTGCAGCGCCTCAGCATATTCGGGAATCCAGGAGAAGGCACTGGAGTGGATCATCTCCTTCCTCGCTGGAAGGACACAGAGAGTCCGCCTACCACCGTTCAGATCTGCAGCCACGGAAGTCATCTGCGGCGTTCCTCAGGGCTCCTCGCTCAGCCCCACCCTCTTCAACGTCTACATGAGCCCCCTTGCGGCCATCGCACGCCAGCACAACCTCAACATCATCTCCTACGCCGACGACACCCAGCTGATCCTCTCCCTGACCAACGACCCCGCCGCCGCCAGAACCAACCTCCACGAAGGGATGAAAGACGTAGCCGAATGGATGACAACCAGCCGCCTGAAACTGAACTCAGACAAGACGGAAGTCCTCATCCTTGGCTCCTCGCCCTCCGCCTGGGACGACTCCTGGTGGCCCCCCGCCCTGGGCACCGCACCCAAACCGACAGACCACGCACGCAACCTGGGCTTCATCCTGAACTCCTCCCTCTCCATGACCAGACAAGTCAACGCCATCTCCGCGTCCTGTTTCAACATCCTGCGCATGCTACGGAAGATCTTCCGGTGGATCCCCACCGAGACCAGGAAGACGGTCACCCAGGCCCTCGTCACCAGCCGACTAGACTACGGCAACGCCCTCTACGCCGGAACCACCGCCAAGCTCCAGAAGAGACTCCAGAGGATCCAGAACGCCTCAGCCAGACTCATCCTCGACATCCCCCGATGCAGCCACATCTCCGGACACCTGAGAGACCTGCACTGGCTCCCCGTCAACAAGAGAATCACCTTCCGTCTCCTCACCCACGCACACAAAGCCCTACACGACCAAGGCCCGAGCTACCTCAACAACCACCTCAACTTCTACGCTCCCAAATGCCACCTCCGATCGACCAACCACGCCCTCGCCACCGTCCCCCGCATCCGAAGAGCGACAACAGGAGGAAGGTCCTTCTCCTACCTGGCCGCCAAGACCTGGAACACCCTCCCTACCGACCTCCGCCTGACCCAAGACCACCTCTCCTTCAGGAAGAAGCTCAAGACCTGGCTGTTCGAGCAGTAGCGGCACCCCACCCCCTCCCCCAAGCGCTTTGAGACCCCCTGGGTAAGTAGCGCGCTCTATAAATGCCTTGATTGATTGATTGATTGATTGAGGGGCAAAAGAATAGACCGTAATGCATTAAAAGCTGGAAGCCAAAAAAGCACTAGAGATAAATGGGGGCTGTTCAATATTGATGTCTGTAATGATGATAAAAGAACATATCAGTATAATTAGCAGAATTAAGATAAAGCTCCTCTGATGCAAACATAGTATAATACTCTAGTTCAGAAAGCATAGAATTTACCGTGTCAACATCCCAATCATCTGAATGTAACTCTGGCACAATTACATCACCCAAAGAAACTTTGAACACATATGGTGTCTGCAGGATCTCCATAGGGCCGAATATGTCAAAAGGAACTTTATCCACAGCAATTCCATCAGTCACTGAAACAGCTAAAATGTTCACAAGGGACAAGTCTCTTTTCAGTTTATACGATGACGAATGGGGGCCAACACTCTCAACCAGTTCTGCAGCAGAACATTCCGGGAGGTAATGTCCATTGATTAGTAGAAAAAAAACGGTCACAAATCCAATCGACATGAACAAATAAAACAAGGAAATTATGATCCAGACATATATCCAAGGAGGGACTAGTTAAGTGCATTTTAACTTTGAAATAAAAACACAAATCCATGTAGGAGGCAGATGCAAAACAGAAGAACTGACAGAAGAAAAATCATCTTGATCAATATAATACCCAGAGGTACTCAGCTGTAAAACAGGCGGTTGAGGCTCAGCATTAGGACTTAAAAAATACACCTTGGATGAATTTGCCAACAGTGGATAATTATAAATGACTTCTGTTATAAAAGACTTGACAGTAGAAACAGGTATTGTGTCAGTTAAGTTGGCGGAGGACTCTGCCTTCCCCTCTCCCAGCCGGGGAGGGTCAGGATCGGTGGTGCTCACAGGCTGCAGAGAAAATGTCTTACGGAAAAGAACTACTATTCCGTTGCATACTATGAATTATCGGCCTCATGGGGCAGTTTGACATTTTCAATGGAGAAAAAACGCTTGGCTTTATATCATGGGATTGGTGGTCAATCACAGTTCTTGTACCTTCAAGACCAAGGACTGGAACAGGAGCACAGTATGCTGGGCCAAATTCCTTTTTGATGACCACCTTTTCTCGAACCAGATCTCACATCTTTGGAAGCCAGCCGAAAACTGGAAGAGGAACGTCAGTAGGTGAAGGATGAGATGCAGGCTGATGTTTGCATGATTGAGCGTTACAGAACTTGTGCAAGTCCTGTAAGACAGCACAATGGTTATGTTTGTCAAAGGTTGCGACAGCCGAAACGCTGGAACAAATTCTGGACCGTCTAGGTCTGGAACATACATCTTGATGCCAAAAAGAATTTCCTACGGGATCCACCCACCCAGAGATCTTTTAGGAATAATATTTAAAGCTTGTTAAACCCCATATAGATGGTTCAACCAACCATGCTCTATAACTAATACCCTAGCCGTCAAGAACTGCGTTAAGTTACGGTTCATTCTCTCCAAAACAGAATTACCCTCGGGTCGATATAGAGAAGAAAAAACACTTGCACACTCATGGACTTCATCGAATCACAGTACGCTTTAGAAGTGTAATGCGCTGCAGGCATAAGTCCTGATGAAGACTTGTACGTCTTTATTACCTGTTCAAGCATCAGCTGAGCACTGAGGCCAAACCTAGAGGAATCTAGAGCAAGAATTGAATGCAATCAAAATAAATTTGAACGCCGTATCCGAAATCAGAAAACCTCAATGAGCTAAAAGGCTACTTAAAGATAAATAGTTGTCTGCTGTGGACTAGACACATTAGAATTTTTAATCTGTTGACATATATCACAACATAAACATATTTTCTAGTTTGTTGATATAAACCTTTCCACCAATATCTTTGCTGTAATAGTGAAATGGTAGCAGCCACACCGGCATGCACAGAAGCTATACCTTGATGTGCGGCTACAATTAAATCATGTCTGCGGTACGCGTTGAGAATCACGCGATCACCAACTCCAGGAATAGTTGCAAAAGGAACATTCTGGTCATTTAAATTATAGAAATATTTCAAAGGAAAGACCTTCGGTAAGGGGGTGCCATTTTTAAAAGCATTTATGCCCAAAAATATATTATTGTCGAAATGAGTCTTATAGCTCGTTATTGCTGCAATTTCCGCTGTGGCAACTGCAGACTTTGCCCCTTCATCAGCCAGAAAATCCCCTACGGCGTATGCGCTCACACGTTTATGACTCAATGTATGTATAAAATGAGTTTGTGGCAACCCATCCCTAAGTTCTGCCACTTTATCCCAAAGCATTTATGCTTGATTGTGCTACCCTTGGAGACTCTGAATTTATTTTGTTGGCAAAAATGTAAATTATCATTGAAAGACTGTACACAATAATACGAATCACACACAATAAGTGTGGGGAATTTCGGATCTGTATGTTAAAGTGTAAGAAGTAAAACCTTCAGTTCAGCCAACTGCTCAGTGCAGCCCCAGGAGACTGCGTGCGAGTAGTTTGAGGGTGAAAGACACCATCTGAGCTAGTGCCAAGAACGATGGCGGATGTGGCAGAATATTGCAGGTTTTGCGGAACCATCAATATATATGATGGACTTATGTTGGTCGTTGGTCAAGAGCACAATCAAAGAATGCAAAGGATAAGCACGTTCATATTGCAAGAATTCTTGTGTTTGCAAAGAAGGGTCAAAGACAAAGTCTACGGGGGCGCTAGGTGGTGCACAAGTGAGATGGCCGCACCTCTGTGAGGCTCCTACAGCCTGGTTAATTAATCCTGCAGGTATCCTGATCTCATGACCTTCTCTACACCTGAATAGCTACGAATGTGAAGGAGATCCTCCCCTAGCAGACTTGTTGTAATTTTCGGCGCAATTGGACTGCGGCAACACGAGTTACTGGGCTCTGAAATCCCGACCGAGGAACTGAGCAGGGCTGTGGTGGAGCGCGGAGCGGCTGCTGTGGTTACCCGACGCCGTGGATGCTCTGGTGCGGACTGGGCCGCGGGGTAACGAGGACGAGCCGGATTCACCTTTGATGTCGCAGCCCGGCGCTACATTTGAATCTGAGGGACGCCGGGAGGCAGCGGAACCCGGAGAGAGGTCTCTGACCCGCAGTGGGGGCACTACGAGGACGGGTGGAGCAGCAGCAGTCTGGCGGCGACGGGGCCTTGGGTTGCGGGCTGGTGAGTGCGCCTTCTTGCGCGGCCCCTGCAGTGCTGATTTCGGTGCCCCGGGGGGTCTGTAGAGCCGCCGCCCTGCACTCCCGTGCCTTTAGAGTGCATTGGGGAGCGGCGGTTGTGAGCTGCCTGCCGGCCATGGCTGGGCCTGTTTTTGTATTGGAGGATGACTTCTGGGTTCTCTCCCCTGAATGGAGCACCGTGATGCACTGCTGGTCCCCACTGATATTTGTGACATTTTGTTACTGTGCGTGGAGGCACAGTATTTTGATAGGCTGTGTGCTTGGCCTACGGGAGGAGAACTCGTCGGTGGGCCCCCCCCAAGCTGGCGCCATCTTCTGTCTGTGCTTCCTTTGAGCCACCATTTTGCATCGCAGGAGAGGGGACGGAGTACATTGGGAGCCAGAGGACATGAAGTACTCCTATAACACTTGATGCCTGCTCTGCCTGCAGAAGGGACTTTGAGTTGTGCCTTTTGAGACCTCTCTGAGCTTCCTATTGCCGTACACTGAGGGTCGTCTTGTGGGAGCACTAGATGAAGGATGAGGACTTGTGCTTGGACACCTAGGAGAGACCAGTGACGACACGCTGCAGACTGGCATTGGTTGGTGAGATCATTATACAGTCCCGTGGCTGTCCCCGCTGATTGCGGCTACTGCTTGGTCCCATTCTGGGAGAGACAACTGCAAGGCGCCTATCTGGTGTGATCTTGAAGTGTTATCCAGACTGTTCTACTCAGAAGTTGCGAACTGACTGCCTCGGGAGTGCCTACGCCATACTCGCTATGGGACGGTGAGTGTAAGATTGGTTTCCAGAGAGTCTGTACTGTTTCCTGGTGGAAAAATGGGGAAACCAGACACAAGGCAACCGAAGCTGAACTTTGACGCTGCCAAGAAAAGTGCATGTAATGTACAGGAGGACCGTAACCTGGAGGAAGGAGGGGAGGCGCGAGGAGAACCGGCCGCACACAGCAGCGATGTACAGACCATTCTGCAAGAGGTCCGGCAGGGTTTTGCCACCATCGTGGATAAAGTTGATCGTATGTCGTCGCAAATGGATGCTATAGCAGGTAAGCTGGAGGGGCATGAAGACCGAATAAAAGAAACGGAGAGACGCATCTCGGACACTGAGGATGTGACGGCCCGGAATGCCACTCAACTCGTCCACATGGATAAGCTTCTAAAAATCGCCGCAGCAAAGAATGAGGACTTGGAAGCGCGCAGCAGGCGCAATAACATACGTGTGATAGGTATTCCAGAGTCGACCAACACTGGAAGAATGGAGGAGTACGTTGAAAGAATGTTGGTAGCTGCGATTGGCGCTGAATCCTTTTCCAGTCAGTTTATTGTGGAAAGGGCACACAGATCTTGTGGACCGCGTCCCCCGCCGGGCGGCACTCCGTGCCCCATCATAGCAAGGCTTCGCAATCATAGCGACGGAGATGTTGCATTGCGAGCAGCGAGAAGCAAACACACCCTGTCGTACGATGGGAATACCTTTTCCATATACCTGGATTTTACGCCAATAGTGCAGGAAGAGAGGCGGAAATTTCTGGATGTTAAAGCCAAGCTGCGAAAAGCGCAAATTGATTATGTATTGCTGTACCCGGCGCGGCTGCGGGTTACACATCAGGGCATGCAGCGCTTCTTCACAAAACCACAGCAGATGGAAGATTTCCTCAAGCATATAAGGCGTACAGCGCGCACGGACGGTGACATGGCGGCGTCCCAACAATCTGTATCGACTGGAGCTGAAGAAGACTCGCATTGAACTCCGCCTAGCCACGTTTGCAGACTGTTGAGTAAGATGGGACACATCCCTTTTTGGATGCTGGGTCTCGCATAAAGACTCACGTAAGAGATCTGTATGAGGAGGTACATTGAATGTCGTATGATATACACCGGGCACCCTCTGTCCTCTAGGGTCCACAAAGTCCACCACAGGCGGACTCTGGGGGTGGGGGGTTCTGTGAAGCCACCTAGGGTTTGGCCCCTGAAGGGTATCGCCCCCTGGGTTTTTTTTGTTCACTAAGCGTTTTCTGCAAAGTCTGCAGACCTGTTCATGATTGGGTTGAGAGTGGAGGAGGGGGGGCGGGAGATTACTACTGGCTTCAGTGGGTGGGGGGTGGTGAGGGATTTTCTTATCTGGTTTTGAGTATTAGGGGTAGGCATCAGGTCCCCCTATCAGTAACAATGCAAGGATACAGTTTCAGGTACTGTGTGAGAATTATGACCGATTTAGCGCACAACAATACACTAAGCTGCAAGGGTGAGGCTGCTCTCACCGAGTCACAGGCAGGTCTATGTTGAGGATTGTGGAGTATGGCTGACACACACTCAGAAGGGCTGAACGTTATTACATGGAATGTTAGAGGGCTGGGCGACCCCAGAAAGAGGAGACAGATCTTAGCGTATTTGGATAGGCCCAAAGTGCACATAGCGATGCTGCCTGAAACACACTTCGCACCTCAGAAACTGAACAATTTTGCTAGCAACTAGGCGAACCACAGAATTTTCTCCTCTTATTCCTCCTATGCGAGAGGCACTGTGATCCTTGTTAAAAAGCGGGTCCCGTTCCACCTATCGGGCGCCAAATGGGATTCACAGGGTGGCTACTGCCTGGCGTGGGGGCGGCTGGGGTCTGTGTCTGTCACACTGGCCTGATGTTATGGGCCATATGTGGACGATCCAGAGTTCTACACTGAGCTATGGGCCAGAATATTTGAGGTGGGTTCTAGTCACGTGATATGGGGTGGGGATTTTAATGTCACGTACGAGCCTAGTGTGGATAGGTCGCATCCTGGGCCTCACCATTACACCAAGGCGCGTGCAGTTTTGCGGGACACCATAACCACTTACCACTTACTTGACGCATGGAGGCACTTACATCCGCACATGCGGGAAGGGACACACTTTACAGCGCAAGCGGCGTCGTGGGCAAGGCTGGATTATTGGTTGCTGTCCCGCGGGCTGGGCCCTGCCCTTACCAGTGTACAACATTTAGCCAGAACGTACTCTGATCATGCCCCGGTGGTACTCACTTTATCTTGCTCTGACTTTAATACACCACGCAACGCCTGGCGACTATATGCCCCTAGCTTGCTGGATACTGTCTTCCAGGAGGAATTGAGAGGGGAAATACAGGATTTCTTTGCTCGAAATAAGGATACGATGGGCAGTGTTGAAACCGTCTGGGAGGCATTTAAGGTTACTCTGCACGGGTTCTCTATAGCGAAGGGGTCGGGAGTACTCAAGGAGATAACCAACACGTTGAGAACGTTAGAGATTAAGCTTAAATCCCTGGAGGAGGAATTAGACACGGGCCCTACTGGGCCCACCCGGTGCCGGTTTAGGGAAGCGCTCACGGAATACATGGACACAGCAGAGCGGGAGACTCGCTTTAGGGCCAGATACTTGGTGGCCCGTTGTTACGGTGAGGGAGAGAGACCTGGTAGAGCTTTGGCTCAAATTGTTCGGAAGCCTCGCTATTCAAATTACATTTTGGAAATTGAGGGTTTGGACGGTTGTCTTGACAGGTTTTTTGGCTCTATTTCGGAGTGATCAAGACTTTAAGCTTGCTCACATCTAGGATCTGTATTCTTACCTTGTGTTGGCCCTTTTAAGCCCTTTTTCCAGACCTAGAAGAGGATAGCTGCTTTATATGATGATAGATCCCTTATTCTTGACTCTAATCTATCTATTGCCTACTGGCTTTGACATAATTATGTGTCCTTTCATTATCCTGCCTATAGTAGAGGGTGGATCCTGTGGTCCTGACTTTATATTACACATTGGTATGGTTTGTGTAGGTACTCTTACAGAGCTAAGAGTTATTTCATCCTTCTCAGCCTTACAAGGCCCAGAACTAGAGAGACTCCATTTTGCTTTCTGCCCCTGCAGAGCTGAGATGCTTGAAGGGGAAAGGTAATATTTTGGTTTTGAGCTGTTGTTCGTCCTAAGCGAACCAGAGAGAACCGGCCAGAGCTGAATCTAATCAAGAAGTGTCCCTGGGCTCAGGTCTCTAGACGAAACAAGCAGCTGATCACTGTGGGAGCGTCTAGAGCAAGGAGCCCGGTGCATGGACCTGGTGGGAGGAGGCTACTGGCTGGAACTTTCCACTAGAGGAGAGGATTCCATATTAGCGAATTGCAGGAGAGGAGGAGTGGTCAGTTTGGTTCTTGAAGAGTGGAGAGTAGGATGTTTGCTGGAGCTGCAGAGTACAGTTCAGTTCTATTGGTTTTCTGGAATGGAGAAAGAAGGCAAATGATTGCTGAAGCTGGAGAGAGCAGTCATATGAACAAAGTTGGAACTATCAGCTGGGACTGCCAGTTTATCAGAATGCATTAAAGCAGATGGAGGAGTTGAGGCTGTCAGCTGAAGCAGTTGAGCCAGAGGCGTGAAGCTGTGGTGACAGAGGGAGAGACAGAGAGCCCTGATCCTACCAGAGAGAGAAATATTCCTTCTAATAGGTGAGGTAGTCTAAATTAGCTTGCTTTACACTTCCACTTACACCTTAATCTTGTCTTTATTCCCTAGGCTATTGTATGTCTAATCCTTTTCTTTCAGCGGTGTGTTACAGTTCCTGTTAGTTACAGAGACCCCGCAGATAACCTTGTCCTTATACTGTATGTCTAATCCCTTTCCTTTCAGTGGTGTGTTACAGTTCCTGTTAGTTACAGAGACCCTGCAGATTTGTGTATGTGTATTCTATTGTTATTGTTATTAATAAAGATACCCCAGTTCTTAGTGAACCAGTGTGCATGTGTTATTCTTATGATAAAGCTAGCCTTTCTTCTAACCAGATGCTTTAGCAACTGATGGATCAAAAGGAAATAGGAGCGTTTAAATCATGGAATAACTCTTGCATGCATTGTGTGTCTCTTGTTCTTAAAGCACAGGTAACCTTTCCTTCTAGTCAGGTGTTACGGCCAGAGCAGATGCTGCCCCTGATCCGGTAAGTAGCCACTGAATAATTAGGGAGAGAGAGGAGCCCTTGAGCTAGGGAATTATTGACACTAAGTGATTCGGCCATCCCATAATATTATTGTAGTAGCGAACCTTTAGTGAATAGTGAGAGAGACTTCCCAACATAGAGAGAGAGAGAGCTGAAGGTATTCATAGGAAAGTGATCGTCGTTGGTAAGCGGCGTTAAAGAGAGCATCAGGTGGAAGCCTGATGTGTAGGTCCGCCGGATTGTGGACCGGGCTGTGAGTTAGAGAACACTGGGGAGGATACCAGTGTCTAGGTCCGCCGGATTGCGGATATGGGTTGTAAGTAAGCGAGCACTGGGAGGGAAACCAGTGTGTAGGTCCGCCGGATTGTGGACCGGATAAAAAGAGAGTACTGGGGCTGCAGCTCAGTGTGTATGGCACGCCGGATTGCGTGTCGAGTGAGCACTGAGGGTGATCAGTGTGTAATGGTAAATAATCAGAACTGCCCCAGGGTAGATTAGTCTGGACCCATGTGGTCGCGAGACTATGAGGTATGAGTGTGGTGTAGGGCATGGACGTCCTTAGTAATCAGTGAGTATTCCTAGTAATCCCTATAGATTTAGTGGTGTTTCTAATGATATGAGCTTGTATATTGCGAGTTCCCCATCCTCAGGTAGGTACCCAGGTGCCTGGATAGATGGGTCCTGAGGAGGGAGGTGGTTACGTTCCGGCTGGGTTGGAGGTGCTCCAAGGAGCTGATCCCATCTGGTTCGAGAACCCGGTCGTTACAACGGTGTGGTCTATCGAGACACTACCAATATCCTAAATGCCTTTACACAACACCTCTACTCCACGCAGCGGTGTGATGTTATCAACTTAGAGGATTTTTTGGGGGATGTGGCACTTGGTTGGCTTAATAAAGTGCAACGTGCGTTTCTTTGCGCTCCATTTGAACTAGACGAAGTCAGAGTCGCCATTATGAGTATGCCTTCTATCAAGGCCTCGGCTACAAATGGCATACCCGTGGAATTTTATAAAACTTATATTTATTTAATGGCACCCATCCTACGTGAGACCTATGATGACGCTCTTGAGGTCGGATGCCTTCCCGCTTCTATGAGGGAGGCACTCATGATCTCGCTATTGAAACCCGGGAAACCATCCCAACACTGTGATTCCTACAGACCCCTTTCCCTCCTCAATTGTGATGCCAAGATTCTGGCCAAACTCATTGCTTCACGATTAAGCTTGTTAATGGAAAACTTAATACTTCCTGACCATTAGGGCTTTGTGCCCGGAAGAGCTACCTCCCATAACCATAGGACACTTTTTGCTGTACTTAATAATGTCTTGCAATAGCTGCCCCTAGCTGCGGTTTTTTGGACGCCACGAAGGCTTTTGATTCGATTGAGTGGGACTATATTTTTGGGGTAATGATGCGGGTGAGATTTCCACCCCACTTCCTCTCATGGATTCGGCTATTATATTGTCGCCGATGGCAAAAGTACTCATCAATGGCCATACGTCCCCAGCGTTCCAAATTTCCAGAGGTACGCGGCAGGGGTGCCCGCTCTCCCCGTTCCTTTTTGCCATCGCAGTAGAACCGCTGGCGGCAAAACTGCGGCAACATCATAATGACAAGGCCGTGCGTTGCAATATGCGACAAATACTTATATCGTTATATGCTGACGATATCACCTTATACGTCCGAGACCCGCAGCAAAATCTGAACCCGATCCTTCGGTAATTTATAGTTTTTGGGAAGTTGTCTGGAATTCAGATTAACTGGGGAAAATCTAGTATTTTTCCATTGACAGGTGCTACGATTCGCTTCCCCCTGGACTATCCCTTAGAGTGGTGTGCGGATGAATTGAGATACCTGGGTATACGGGTGACCAAAGATAGAGGGGAACTCATGCGATTAAAATATGGAACGGCCATAACCCGCATAGAGGACTGCGTCAATTGTTGGATTGCGTTGCCTTTGTCCATAGCTGGACAAGCATCCTTAATAAAAATGGTGATACTCCCCCAATTACTCTACCTCTTCTTAAATATTCCATATTATCCGGGGACGTTCTTCTTTAAAACACTCCGATCTATACTAACGAGACTTGTATGGGGCAGGAATCAACCGAGACTGCAATGGAGTGTCCTTATTAGGCCTTTCGCACAGGGAGGGTTCGGAATACCGAATTTCGAGCTGTATTACCTATGTGCACAGGCTCATTATGCCTGGTTCTAGGTGTCGCAACCACGTTACATGCCACAGGTTGTGGCTGAGTACTGGCTGGCACATCCAATCCCCATCGACGGCGCTCTACCTGAACCGCCATGAGCCAGAGAAAAGGCGCCAAACACCATCACATGCACGGTTAATGCTTGGCAACGCATAAGACACATGCTGAAAGTAGATATACTGTACTCACCGCTTTTGCCGCTCACCTATCACCCCGGCATGCCTCTTCTCCAGCAAACACTCTTTCATAAATTCCAGGCGCGTACCCACCTGCAAACTTAGGGGGACCTATATCATGAGGGTCGCTTCCGCACTGCTGAGCAAATGTTTCAGGGCGTGCAGCACACCCCACTTGACACGTTTCTCTATGTTCGCCTTAGACAGGGGATTCACTCTCTCACCCCGAGCTTCCCTGAGGAGCCAGAGATTTTAGAATCTTTACAATCCATGCTGAAGTGTACGACTGCTCAACGTCTTGTCTCCCAAATATATATAGAACAGTACATGCACTGAGGAAGCTGCCGGGCACACAGTCCCGCATATGATGGAGCGAGGAGCTAGGTTTCAAGCTAACTGATGACCATTGGGAGTTCAGCTGCCTCCAAACGGAACGGGTGTCGGCCAGCAGCAGGCTCCGTATAACACACTATAAATTCCTACATAGACTATATTATACACCTGCCAGGCTGAACAGGTACCGGCTCAGGGAATCAGACAGATATGACAGGTGTCAATCTCCCGGTGCGGATTTCCTACATCTGGCATGGAAATGCCACGGGGTGAACGACTATTGGGTACAAATATTTGGAGCCCTGTCACTAATGTTAAACATGCACGTTGAACCCACTCCGCTGATTGCCCTGCTTGGCTATGTTAAACTACTGCGGGCAGAACACCATAAATATGCTGCTTTAGCTTTACTTATGGCCAAGAGGTGGGTGGCTTGCCGATGGGGTAGGGGACGGGCACCTACATTTGAGGCCTGGATTGCAGATTTACTAACTTGCCAGGAGCGACTTGCCACATATGCCGAATTGATACCTGTTACCTCCAGACCGAGGGATATCTGGGCCCCATTGACATGCTACTTGTTGACCCACCCTTTTGATCCTCCGTGAGCCACTACCAACTCCCCTAGGCGTTTTGATCTCTGTACACTGCGTACTGCTTGTACGGCCATATAGTGGATGTGAGGTGCAGTTCAGTTAAGATGGGTATGTGTTGAGTGCTGACTGAGAGGAGATTTGTCATTTACCTGTGGCGATCTTTAGTGCCATTGCCACACATCGTAGGGGTATATGATGGGAGGAAACTCTTAAGTCAAGCTTTAGATACGTTGTCTCTGCTGTGAAACATCTTCCTGTATCATATGGAAAACCTTGTTTTGTATTGAATGTAATATGCACTCGGAAATTTTTCTCCGTACCCACTGTCATCTGGTGTAAATTGTGGATGTTTGATGTATGCTTAAAAACCAAATAAAAAGAATTAAAAAAAAAAGACAAAGTCTACAGCCATGGTGTTAAGGACATGTCCCATTGTATCTGTCTAGGATGAAGGGCCTTAGCGTTAGGAACACTAGCTTTTGTGACAGCTTCTAAGGCTGGCACTGGAGTAACGACAACAATACATTGTCCCTGTGCAAGCGGCCTTCTTTAAGGATGGCCATCTGCACTGCAGTCAGTGGCTTTTCAGTAGAAGCATAACGCATTTCGTCTGGTGAATATAAATGCATTGTATATGCAATGGGTACTGTCTCACTTTCATTAAAGGTGACATATGTAAAACATGTGTAAACTTATGTAAAAAAGGCGGCACGCTGTACAACACGGATGGCTAATTTTGTAGTTTTGACACATGTATGTAAATGGCGAGTTTCAAGCAAATCAGACTGTAAGGATCTGAGTCTTTCGGTGTGTTCGTACGTCCAAAGGTAAGTGGAAAAATCAAGGATTATTAAAGCAAAAAGAGGTTTAATATGTTGGGCGTATTCAGGTATGTTTGTCCTACCAAAATTAAAAAAATCCTAGCAGAGACTTCAATTTTTTAAGTGAACTGGGAGGCTGCAATTGAGCACACTTTTCCAGAAAATGAGGGGCAAGACTCTTTCCCTCATGTGTAAGTTCACATCCCAAGAAAAGGACACTGAGAAAAGCTATGTAAGATTTCTTTAAGTTACATCTGTAAGCAAGGTCCACAAACCGTGATATTATGCAATCCACTCTTGCTAAATGAGGGTTCAAATTGTCGTCCGTTAAGTAGAAGTCATCCAAGTAGGACAGAGTGTCAGAGTCGTTGTAATGGAGAATCGACATAATTCGTAATGCAAAAACTCCTAGGTTCTTCTTATGGTCCATAGGGAGTAGTGTGTAGCGCATTTGAAAACCAAGGGTGCTAAATGCAGACCAGTCATGGCTCTCTGGAGCCAGATTGTGACTGAAAAAACATTGGAAATATCCAAAGTGGATTTGTATTTTTTACCGAGTACGTTATTATTAAGAGCCATACTATGTTTATTTTGCACTCCAAATGTGCGTGTATGACTATTCAAATGTCTATAATCTAAGACAATATGATATGAATGATCAGGTTTCAGAACAGGAAAAAGAGGATTATTCAATTCAATTACTCCCTGATACTCCTGCTGTGAAATAATTTCTTTGAGGGGTGCTTTAGCATCCCGTTTACTAGGATAATGGGGTTGTACCTGAGGTGTGGACCATATAGGAATCATACAACTAGAAAAAGTATCTGAGGGTCAAAAGAAAAACTATGAATCTTACTATGGAGACATCAAAAGAAATGCTATGTGGTGAACGAAGTGATGTGACTATGTGTCATGCTGCACGTAAATTCCCATATTTGGAAAAAGTGCCCATCAGCTCCCACCTGGTACCGCCCTACATCATTTGGGCTCTCCTTACCCAGGAGAAAGTGCAGTATGTCTATCAGTGTAGTATTGATAGATAAACCAACTTCAGAAAGGATCCAAAGTTATGCTTGCAGGACTGTTAGATTATCTATTGTGGGTAGCTGAATTACAGTGCCAAATTAAATGCGTGAAAATAATGCAATGTTAAAATTAGGTAATTATTGAGTGGATAAAGAAATATTTTATTAGGTTCCCTCAAAACTCCTAATATTAAAATGTGAGTAAAACAAACAGATTTAACATAATATCTGCCAATCAGTAGGGTCAACCAGATTGCCCAGAGGGACGCCTGGTGTACCGATGGGAAGAGCGGTGCTCCTCTTACCTGAGCAGCAGCCAGGTGGGGTGATGCTATTCCTCCTACAAAATTTAGTGGAGAAGATTGAATGAATTTGAGAAAAATATACAGGTGATATTTTTCCTTTTCTAATACAGTAGCCATTTACATCTCGGTCCTGAAGAAAGCAGTGACATATTTAGAGTCACTTTTGCTGAAACATGTTGACCCTACTGATTGGCAGATATTATGTTAAATCTGTTTGTTTGCTCACATTTTAATATTAGGAGTTTTGAGAGAACCTAATAAAATATTTCTTTATCCACTCAATAATTACCTAATTTTAACATTGCACTATTTTCACGCATTTAATTTGGCACTGTAATTCAGCTACCCACAATAGATAATCTAACAGTCCTGCAAGCACAACTTTGGATCCTTTCTGAAGTTGGTTTATCTATCAATACTACACTGATAGACATACTGCACTTTCTCCTGGGTAAGGAGAGCCCAAATGATGTAGGGCGGTACCAGGTGGGAGCTGATGGGCACTTTTTCCAAATATGGGAATTTGCGTGCAGCATGACACATAGTCACATCACTTCGTTCACCACATAGCATTTCTTTTGATGTCTCAATAGTAAGATTCGTAGTTTTTCTTTTGACCCTCAGATACTTTTTCTAGTTGTATGGTGTTATCAGGGCATGTGTCTGTTGGGTCGTTAAAGTAGCCCTAGGACCCCACTCTGACGTTCTTTTTTCTGACCATATAGGAATAACATGGTACGGAGTATCCTTATCCCAACCAGTACAAGTGCGGGGCCAATGCGAGGGCCCATTCAGAGGAATAAGCTTGTTTGACTTCATCAGGAACAAGATGCGAGAAAGAAGGGAAAATTATATCCTCACCCTGGGGGCAGGCAAAAACAAAATGTGGGGGCTAGTCGACCTCTGCCATGAGGATGTCATAAGACGTAGTTAAATTGTCCCAGGAGATTGCTTTAATGGTGTGTTTAATGTTACCTTCAATTTGAATATCTATATGATATAGTCTATCTGGTGGGGCCCGCGGTTGTCCGCCATCTTAACTGTAATAAATGTTTCAGTTGCTTTCACCACCACAAATTGGTGGAGCTTACGGCATACTATGTTGACTTCTGCCACGCTCTTGAGGAGTATCACTGCTAAACTCCTGTTCAAGAAGAGGGTTCAGACATTCTATGGCATGTTTAGAGGTTAAAGCTGCAACATTCTTTTTCTGAACAGGGGATTTATATGGGAGAGGCCTTCCCTTCTTTATCTTCACGTCAGACGAGCGTTGTGTGTCCCTTTTTGGCTTCACGTACTCTTGTCAGTTAGGTCTCCCTCCTCTGTCATACTGTTGATCAGATGATTCCTGGATGGATTGAGGAGAACGTGTATTTATAGCCTGATATTTGTAGCCTGATAGTCTTTATATCTGAAAGAAACAGGTTAGTATTAGATTCCTTTCCTTAGAATATCCCCAGGCGTCAGACTGGATCCGGAAACTTTTGCGTAGCAGTACCCTTACGTGTCGGTAGGCGTCGTCTGCGGCTCCGCGTCCGTCGTCTGCGTTGTTGGTGCCGGGATGACGTTACCGGAGTACTTAGACGCCGCACTCGCTGACGTCAGTTCTTCTTTTTTCCGCGCCAGCAAGCGCCGATCTGGAAAAACTAGTACCCATAGTCAATCTTTGACTAACTTTTTCGATCATCTTTCGAAGTCTCTCGACTCCGACGGTGCCGGTAGGGATGCCCGGGTTCAAACCCTGCATCGATTGTAGCCGACTGATGTCGGTTACCGACCCCCATCGCCGGTGCCTTCACTGTCTGGGCTCGACCACGACCACAAGTCCTGCTCCGACTGCCGGGCCCTGACGTCCAAAGCTAGACTGGAGTGGTCCCGCAAGCGACTCGAGCTCCGTCACTCTGCCCCGCGCCGCTCGAGGTCCCGGTCCGGAAGGAGGTCGAGCGACCGGTCGCAGGGCCGGAGACACCACAGTTCCGGGAGTCGTCATCAGTCTTCAGGCTCGAAGTCCTCAGGTAAGAGGCACAAGAAGTCGAAGAGACGACATCACTCTTCTGACTCCCCCCGACACTTGTGCGACGCGGCCGGGTGTTCGGGCGGCTCCACCGGAGCTGCAGGCGTCGCGGCTTGCTCCATACCCGCCGGTCCCTGGGCAGAACGTGACGCCGGAGGAGATCGAGGCCTTCCTCATGGCCATGAGGCCGCTCACTCCTCCGTTGGGTTCCGCAGCGCCTGGGTCCCCTCGCGGACCGGGCGCTTCGGCCCCGGCGCCGTCGGGTGCTTTGGCCCCGGCGCCGTCGGGTGCTTCAGCCCCAGCGCCGTCAGCGACTTCGGTCCCGACGCCGCAAGGTCCCGTTGGATCCGGTTCCGGATCGTCGCCGGTCGACCTTACGACCTCACCGACGCCGGCCCCCAGGGTGTCCCAGGACGACGTCGACCCCGGTCCTACCCTCGATTCGAGTCCGGCGTCGGAGCGGCGCCGTATTCAACGCCGCTAGGAGATTTTTACTTCTACGACCCGGCCCCATCCTTTGACCCTGAATATCAGGAGATGGGTGGCGAGAAGGATTGGGAGGGGTCCGAGGACCCTCTGGCACGTGAGCGCCAGTCTTCTCAGGACTGGGCAGGTGAGCTAGGGGAGGCCAGTGGTTTAGACACCTCCCCAGACACTGGTTTTGTCTCACCTCCTACCGTTGCTACGGAGGAGGGGGTTGCCAATAGTGTGGTGCTGATGCGGGCTGTCAAGGCTTTGGGCCTTGTGCTCCCCGTCGCGGCCGTGAGGACTAGCCTCCTCACTGAGGTCCTTAAACCGCAGGCAAGCTCGGCTGAGCCTCTGCTTACGTTTAATGAGGCCTTGTCAGACGTTCTTCTGGGCACTTTGTCAAAGCCCGCTACAGGTTTGCCTGTAGATAGGAACGTGGCCAGGCTCCACCGCCCAGCTCCGGGTGACCCTTCCTTCCTGTCCACCCACCCCACCCCCGGGAACCTCGTCATCCAGGCCTCTAACTCCCAGACCTAATTCCCGACGGCTCCCCCTGATTGGGAATCCAAGAGATACGAACAGTATGGTAAAAAGATGTTCTCCTCAATTAGTTTGGGGTTGCGGTCAGTCAACACCGCGTGCCTCTTGGGCCGTTACACCCACTCTCTGTGGGACACGGTCGCGGACGTGCTGCCACAATGTCCGGAGGGGGTCCGGACTAAACTCACCCAAGCCCTTGTGGAGGGTCGAGACGCGGCACGGTATTCCATCCGGTGTGGGCTGGATACCACGGACTTGCTGGGCAGAGCGATGGCAACGACGGTGGTGATTTGTCGCCACGGCTGGCTGAGGTCCGCCAACTTTTCGGCTGATGTCCAAAACACCCTTATGGACATGCCGTTTGATGGCCGTCGTCTCTTTGGCGACAAGGCAGACAGTGCGCTTGAGTGCTTTAAGGACTCCAAGGCTACGGCCAAGTCCTTGGGCCTCTCGGGCCCCACGCTAGCAAATTGTTGCCTTTCGCTCCTTTCGTGGTCAAAGAAGGGGCGCCCCCACACGTCCTGCCAGCAGACTTACATCCAGCGTGGTGGCGGACGTGGTAACCGCCATGGCGGCGGTTGGGGACAACGGCGAGGTCAGTCCACTCCTACCCCTGCAGCATCCGCGTCAAAACCCTCCTAGTCCGAGCTTTCAGGCCCATGTGACGCCAGTGGGGGGCAGGGTTCGCCATCACCTCCTCCACTGGGGCACTGTCACATCGGACAGGTGGGTGCTGCAAATCGTCCGAAGGGGCTTCTCCCTCCCCTTCGAGGCGACTAGTCCAGCCATGCCACCGCAGTACCACCGCATGTTGGGGGATCACTTGAGTCTTCTGCAAGAGGAAGTTACGGCCCTCCTGGCCAAGGGGGCCATCGAGTGCGTTCCTGGGCCAGAAGTAGGGTGTGGTTGTTACTCCCACTACTTTCTGGTTCCCGAGACGGGCAAAGGGGGCCTACACCCTATCTTGTACCTGCGGAACGTCAACTGCTTCCTCCGGAAGGAGACATTCAAGATGCTGACATTGGCTCAGGTCTTAGCTGCCCTGGACCCGGTAGACTGGATGGTAGCATTGGACTTGCAGGACGCTTATATTCATATCCCCGTCCTGCCGGCCCATCGGCGTTACCTGCGGTTCACGGTAGGCCACGAGCACTTTCAGTTTACCGTGTTCCCCTTTGGCCTTACCAGCGCCCCACGGGTGTTCACGAAAGTGATGGCGGTGGTCGCAGCTCATCTGCGCAGGTTAGGGGTTTCATTCTTCCCCTACGACGACTGGTTGTTGAAGGCGAGCTCGCCCCAGACAGTCGTCAGCCACCTCCAGACTACGGCCGACCTCCTGCACCTGCTGGGGTTCTCCATCAATGTGCCGAAGTCACACCTGTGTCCCTCTCAGAAGCTTCTCTTCATCGGAGATGTTCTAGACTCGGCACAGTTTCGGGTTTATCCTCCCGAACAGCGGGTTCGGGATATTCAGGCTCTGATTCCGATCTTTGAGCCGTTATCCTGAGTCTCGGTCAGGTTGACGCTGTGGGTTCTGGGGCTGATGGCCTCCTGCATCCTTCTGGTGCATCACGCCAGGTGACGGATGCGGGCTCTGCAGAGGGACATGAAGTTTCAGTGGGCCCAGCATCAGGGCAACTTGTCCGACCATGTCTTGATCTCGGAGGGCACTGCAAGACAGTTGCGGTGGTGGCTCACGGACCGCGATTGAGTCAGCGGCAGATCCCTCTCCCTACCCCAACCAGAGCACGTAGTTGTGACTGACGCGTCCCTCCAGGGCTGGGGGTGCCACATGGGAGAGGCGGAGATCAGAGGCCTTTGGCCTCCGGCGGAGTCCCGGCTCCACATCAACCTTCTGGAGCTGCGGGCGATCCGGCTTGCACTGAAGGCATTCCTCCCCTCTGTCTGGGGGAGTGTAGTGCAGGTGTTCACTGACAACACCACTGCCATGTGGTACTGCAACACACAGGGCGGGGTGGGGTCGTGGACCCTATGCCTGGAGGCTCTGCGCCTCCGGCAGTGGCTGGAACATCAGGGTGTGACCCTGGTGGTTCAACACCTGGCAGGTTCCCTGAACGCCAGGGCGGACGAACTCAGCTTTCGGTGCATGATGGATCACCAATGGCGTCTGAACTCGGATGTGGTGCAAGGCCTCTTGCAGCAGTGGGGAGAGCCTTGGTTAGATCTATTCGCCACAGAAGAGAACGCGCAGTGTCATCAGTTCTGCGCGTTCGAATTTCCAAGGCGGCACTCACTCGGAGACGCTTTTTGTTGCGAGTGGAGCTGCAGGCTGTTGTTCGCCTTTCCGCCTATACCACTTCTGCCCAGAGTGCTGAAGAAGATCAGACGCGACCGGGCCCAAGTTATTCTTGTGGCTCCGGACTGGGCACGAAGATACTGGTATCCCGAGCTACTCAACATGTCTGTCGATCCCCCGATTCGTCTGCCTCTTCAGGAGGACCTTCTGTCGCAGCTGCAGGGGACGGTCCTCCACTCTAACCTGTCCAGTCCCCACTTACGTGTGTGGAGATTGAGCTGCGGCAGTTGAGGCCATTTGACTTGCCTCATGAAGTCTGTAATGTAATTCTGGCAGCCAGGCGTCCCTCCACAAAATCGGTATACGCCTGCAAATGGAACAAATTGGTGGCATGGTGCACAGCAAAGGCTGTGGATCCCCTTTCTGCCCCTCTTTCAGAGGTTCTCCTCTTTCTTCACTCTCTTGCCCAGCAGGACTCTGCTCTGGGCACTATCAAGGGCTACCTCTCAGCTATTTTCGCCTTCTTAAGGCTCCCTGATCAGCCCTCTTTGTTCAAGTCCCCAGTTGTAAATAGGTTTTTGAAGGGCATCACTCATATGTTTCCTCCTGTTCCTTTCGTGATGCCTCAGTGGGACTTGAACCATGTTCTGACCTATCTGATGTGCGCTCCTTTTGAGCCACTTCATAACTGTCCTGTTCGTCTCCTTACTCTGAAGGCTGCCTTCCTGGTTGCCATCACCTCTGCCAGGAGGGTGAGTGAGCTCCAGGCTCTTTCCTCTACACCTCCGTTCCTTTCTGTCCATCCGGAAAAAGTTGTGTTGCGGACGCGACCCTCTTTCCTGCCGAAGGTAGTCACAGCCTTCCACATCGGGTTGTCCATCACCTTGCCCACCTTCTTTCCGCCTCCGCATCCCTCGAAAGAGGAAGAGAGGCTCCACCGTCTGGACCCAAAACGTGCGCTCTCATTCTATTTGGATCGCACACGCCAGTTCCAGGTGGATGACCAACTCCTTGTTGGTTACGGGGGCGCTAAGAAAGGTGGGGCGGTGCACAATCGGACCATCTCTTGGT
This sequence comes from Lissotriton vulgaris, assembly GCF_964263255.1. Classification (NCBI taxonomy): domain Eukaryota; kingdom Metazoa; phylum Chordata; class Amphibia; order Caudata; family Salamandridae; genus Lissotriton; species Lissotriton vulgaris. The sequence goes on along the minus strand of NW_028245250.1, from coordinate 37,876 downwards.
GGGTCGTGTTGTGCATCAAGGTATGCTACTCTTTGGCTAAAAAGGAACCTCCTGTTGGGCCCATTCCACTCGGGACACGGCGGCTACTACTGCCCTGGGCCGAGGAGTCCCCATGCAGGACATCTGTCAGGCAGCTACGTGGGCCTCGCTGCACACGTTTGCAAGACACTACTGCCTGGACAGCCAAGTCTGGAGAGATGGCTTTTTCGGCCTTTCCGTTCTCCAGGACTTTCTGGTGTGATCATTGGTTCGCAGACCCACCACCGGGGTTGGTATTGCTGGGGTATCTATTCTAAGGTAAGGAATCTAATACTAACCTGTTTCATTCAGATGCACAAGTTACTTACCTTCGGTAACGATATATCTGTAAGAAACCGTAGTTAGTATTAGATTCCTTACCGCCCCACTCATCCTCCCCGTTCTGCGAACCGATATCTAAGGTTAAGGTCACACCCTTTCAGGGCCCTAGTTTCATGGCACCAGTGTTGGTTTTTATCATGGCTCTGCTTTTCTGGCGCGGAAAAGCTATGTATAAGAACTGACGTCAGCACGCTAGGGCGGCGTCTAAGTACTCCGGCGACGTCATCCCGGCGCCAAAGACGCCGACGATGGACGCGGAGCCGCAGACGACACCTACCGACGCGCAAGGGTTCTGCTGCGCAAAAGTTTTCGGATCCAGTCTGACGCCTGGGGATATTCTAAGGTAAGGAATCTAATACTAACTACTGTTTCTTACAGATATATTGTTACCGAAGGTAAGTAACTTGTGCTTTAGTGAGATCACGAAAATCGTATTGTCTTTCAGAAGACTTTTGTGGCGGGGAACCTGTGTGGTCTACTTTTCTGCTGTTGATGTTTAGATTTGTCCCCGGGTTTCATAAGAAACTCGCGGGTGGATCTGGCATTCTTGTCAGAACTTGACTTGCCAAGCGGTTCTACTGAATGTCTTGTTCCCAAACTATTATGTCCAAAAGACATATATGCATAAGCAATATTAACAGGCAACTCGCATTTGTGGTTGGATATCGCCACTGTGGCAAGTAGCTGGTGTATAGCCAAAGACGCTGCTTCACCTTTAACATTCGAAAGAATAATTTAGGACACAACGGGTACATTCCTGACAAGTTTCATCCCCAAATCGAGGGCAGGACCTGCTCCATGCTCATTCTGTATTTGTTTTAGAATGGCCATCGAGGTAGCGCCGTGACAAAGAGTATAAACAGTGGCAAAAATTGTCCCCAGATATTCAGTTGGCTATAGGGGGAACCAGGCCATTGGATAAGCACATAGTTAAAATCCTATCCTCGTCTTGTGATCCTGTAAGGGGAAGCGCAGCTTCAAGTTGATCCATTTTTAAGGACAATCCAATAGGGTATTTTTTCACGATTTGTGGGTCATTTGCCAATAGCCAAATTAACAATTACTGGACTTATACCATGAGCTGCAGGTACCTGAGGTTGTCCTTGCAGAGCAACTCTAGCTTGACCAGCCAGCAAGGCACGTGCAATGAATTGGGTCATGCGTCTATATAAGGCAACAAGAACATTGTATAAAGTGCGAGTTTGCACAATATTTATATTAGCTAAATCTGAATACGGGGTATAGCCCGCCAGTGTCGGCCATGTGGCCCCATCAATACTTAAGGGGCCCATTTGAACATTGCCAAGCACGTAGGGAAGGGCGTCATTGAACCTAGGCTGGTGCTCACAGACGGTAAGAGGAATTTCAACAAGTGCAAATGGTCAGTAGGCATTAGGAACCGGAGGTATATTGTATTTCTGGAACGTATTATCATTAGTGTCCACAGCTGGGAAAGTGACCCAAGAATAAAAAATGTCAAAGCGGAATGCTGCGTCCGCTTCAAATACAAAAATCGCAGCAGCTCCTGCATTAATACCCCCATGTTGCTTTAAATGCAGAGTTACAATAGCTACTTGTTGAGCCAGTACTAAACCAAAAAGAATTCAAAGTGTAGCACAATCAGGGTGTAAACCTTTTAATATTCAAGCTTGAAAAACCAACAGTACTACGATCTCCCTAAAAACTGTGGAGGAGAAATCCCTAACACCACGGACGTCTCCAGGAAAAGGTGCAAGGGTATTGTGGACAAGCACAAGCACTTCTTGGGCTTCCCTCACTAGAACTAGAAGACCTGTTGAACTCCACCTTATTCTCTCCTTCTGTAGACACTGAAGAAGCGACTACTCTATATTCTAACTTGCTCGAGGTAGCCAGCAAGAAGTTAGCGCCTAAAAAAGTCTCAAACTGTAATAGAGCACGGCTTTCCGCCCCATGGTACACTCAGGAGCTGAAAGATAAAAAACGAAAGTGTAAACTGCAAGAGAGGAAATGGAGGAGGGGATACAACATCGCAGAAAAGGAGGCATATAAGCAAAGCCTGGTGGTTTATAAAGATCTACTTTTTACAACTAAGAAAGATTTCTTTGCAAACCAAATTAATTCTGCAATAAATTCGGCTAAAGAACTCTTCAAAATACTCACCAGCCTAGCGTACCCTGGCACACCTAGTGTCTAGCCAAGTCAGGGGCTTTGTGAGGAAATAGCCAATTTTTTCTGCCGTAAAGTGGAGGCTATTTTCACCACATATAAAGGGCCAAGGACAGATGGATCATTTGGTGTCGGGAGAAATATAAAGCTTGGTCGGGTCTTCCGAGTTTTGAAGAGTTCAAACCTCTCTCCATCAAGGAAATTCGTAAATCATTGATGTCATTCAAATCGGGCTCCCCCTATGACCCATGCCCGGTGGCGGTGTTAAAACTAGCAATAATTAGTAATGGGAGAGGCACTCCTAATAATATAACAAATCAACACTCATCGTTGAATAATAAACATCAATCAATTACGCGTGCTGTGGAGGAAGACGCAATGTCCATCTTGCGCCAATAACTAAACATGAAAATAATCAAGCGGAAACCGCTTGCCCTCTACGCACTGTTGCGATTCCAACCTGACTGGTTGGCTTCTTTCACACACGTTTTGTACATGAAAACACTTGAACCTTTTAGTTTTCAAATATTAGGTTTTTACTAACATTTCAGTTTTAAGTAACATGACATTCACTTAGATATCAGTAAATACCACAAATCCATCAGATTTTGAAAATATCTATACACATAAATGTTCATTTCACATCATGAACAATAAAGTTTTTTATCCTAACATTTTTTGCCCTGCCCAATGCATTTCGGGCCATTTGGCCCTTCCTCAGGGGCGGTACCTGCAATGACACAAAAATATAAAACTCGGTCACTTAAATGCAATCAGGTTCTCCGGTTGCTAAGTTCATAGAATGTCACAATCATGAGTTTCACTCCTGAATTTCTTAATCAAATAACTTCGTTTTCTTAAAAATTCATATACGGTCACATGCAACATTATAAGCAAAATAGTACTGAATTGCACACTCACTTGTGTTCGTGAGAAGTAAATGATGGATAAATAAGCCTCGTGGAACTGAGTAAATGGTAAGAACTTGATTGGTCGTTCTAAGAAAGACATACATCCTCGTTAAACGTTGAAAAAAATCAGTAGTGTAAATGATACAAACAACGCTAACGAAAACCGCCACTTACTGAAAACACTAGAAGCCACAGCGTGGTACAATCCTAGGAACTGGTTTTAAGGCTTTTCCTGAGCTGACGATATCCAAACTCGCTCACGTATCTACCTCTACCTTCAGAAACACGCCCGGGTAAATCCTAGTAAAAAAGCAACAACCTGACCTGAATGGACGGTGATATACAAGTATGACGAAACTAAAAATAGCTAGCTCACACTCCTCGTTTTATATCTTACAAAGATACACGGTATCCAAAAAATCATGGAACAAACCTCGTTTATGTGGCAGAATGCAGAAATGGTCGTTGTTCTCCCATGCTACCTGTTCTTGACGATAGTCCAAAATACTGAAAAACAACGCAAACACCGACATTAATCCAACTACATCCAATCCTCCAAACATAAACTGCTCCACCATGTGTGAGGCGCTAGTACCTTGTGCCGCTCTCAACAATTGCTTCAATACACGAAATCTCTCTTCCTCTCTAATAGTACCTGGGTCCGGTGCATGGATAGATACGAACGCCGGGCTGAAAGCGACGGCCTGTATTTATGACGCGAAAGTGTTTCAGAAGAGTGATAAAAAAAGGACTCAAAACACTAACCGGGTCGTGCAAGACGCGACTCAAAGACGCCATATTGGTGTGTTGTAATGACATGAAAGTCTACACAGACCAAGTCCAACATTTTGATTGCAAATTACAGTACATAATGGAAACATGCGTTATATAATGTTGAGAAACAATGGAAAATAAACAATGATAACTGTCCTCCAGCGTATTAGTCTGTGCAAATATCAGAGAAAACACATTAGATCAACTCGATCATTGATCCCTTTGGGATCTTGTGTCTGTAGTTTCTTTATCCAAAAAATCTCTCTCTGTAACAGAGATTTGGATTGTTGAGGGCGAAAAGAATTTGTTCTCAAGAGGAGACTCTACAAACTAATCTCAACACCATTCATACCAGGTATCTATCGAAAAAGTACCCAATCGCAGTATTGGAAACAGCAAAAGAAAAGACTGATAAATTACCCAGGGAGACCTTGTTTTTGAAAAAAACAAAGCAGCAGCAACAACGACAGGTATTTGTTTCAAAATACTCCACCAGTTCTCAGGAGATAAAAAAGAGTATCAACCACCATTGGGAACTGCTCAGTACCGAAACGGATTTCAAAGATCTATTCACTAACAAACCAATTTTTGCTTATAAAAGATCACGTAACATCAAAGAGCTATTGAAACCGTATCCTGCTAAATTAACAGAGAACTACAAAGGAATGAAAAAGTGCCAAAACTGTGTACATTGTAATAATGTAATAGTATCCGACACAGTGAAGCACCCACACACGGGGGAAACCATTCCCACCAGGATCAATGCAGATTGCAATACCATGAACGTCATATATGCTATCAAATGCCCCTGCGGACTGTTGTATGTGGGCAAAACTGAAAGAAAAATCAAGACACGCATATCCGAACACAAAAGTACTATACGCAACAAGAATATTAAGAGCAGTTTGGCAGTACACTGGGATAAAAACAGACATACCATAGCCCAGATGAAATTCCAGATTCTTGAAGTGGTTACCCCATCACCTGGCAAGACTCTTACCAAATCTCTGTTACAGAGAGAGATTTTTTGGATAAAGAAACTACAGACACAAGATCCCAAAGGGATCAATGATCGAGTTGATCTAATGTGTTTTCTCTGATATTTGCACAGACTAATACACTGGAGGACAGTTATCATTGTTTATTTTGCATTGTTTATTTTCCATTGTTTCTCAACATTATATAACGCATGTTTCCATTATGTACTGTAATTTGCAATCAAAATGTTGGACTTGGTCTGTGTAGACTTTCATGTCATTACAACACACCAATATGGCGTCTTTGAGTCGCGTCTTGCACGACCCGGTTAGTGTTTTGAGTCCTTTTTTTATCACTCTTCTGAAACACTTTCGCGTCATAAATACAGGCCGTCGCTTTCAGCCCGGCGTTCGTATCTATCCATGCACCAGACCCAGGTACTATTAGAGAGGAAGAGAGATTTCGCGTATTGAAGCAATTGTTGAGAGCGGCACAAGGTACTAGCGCCTCACATGGTGGAGCAGTTTATGTTTGGAGGATTGGATGTAGTTGGATTAATGTCGGTGTTTGCGTTGTTTTTCAGTATTTTGGACTATCGTCAAGAACAGGTAGCATGGGAGAACAACGACCATTTCTGCATTCTGCCACATAAACGAGGTGTGTTCCATGATTTTTTGGATACCGTGTATCTTTGTAAGATATAAAACGAGGAGTGTGAGCTAGCTATTTTTAGTTTCGTCATACTTGTATATCACCGTCCATTCAGGTCAGGTTGTTGCTTTTTTATTAGGATTTACCCGGGCGTGTTTCTGAAGGTAGAGGTAGATACGTGAGCGAGTTTGGATATTGTCAGCTCAGGAAAAGCCTTAAAACCAGTTCCTAGGATTGTACCACGCTGTGGCTTCTAGTGTTTTCAGTAAGTGGCGGTTTTCGTTAGCGTTGTTTGTATCATTTACACTACTGATTTTTTTCAACGTTTTAACGAGGATGTATGTCTTTCTTAGAACGACCGATCAAGTTCTTACCATTTACTCAGTTCCACGAGGCTTATTTATCCATCATTTACTTCTCACGAACACAAGTGAGTGTGCAATTCAGTACTATTTTGCTTATAATGTTGCATGTGACCGTATATGAATTTTTAAGAAAACCAAGTTATTTGATTAAGAAATTCAGGAGTGAAACTCATGATTGTGACATTCTATGAACTTAGCAACCGGAGAACCTGATTGCATTTAAGTGACCGAGTTTTATATTTTTGTGTCATTGCAGGTACCGCCCCTGAGGAAGGGCCAAGTGGCCCGAAATGCATTGGGCAGGGCAAAAAATGTTAGGATAAAAAACTATTGTTCATGATGTGAAATGAACATTTATGTGTATAGATATTTTCAAAATCTGATGGATTTGTGGTATTTACTGATATCTAAGTGAATGTCATGTTACTTAAAACTGAAATGTTAGTAAAAACCTAATATTTGAAAACTAAAAGGTTCAAGTGTTTTCATGTACAAAACGTGTGTGAAAGAAGCCAACCAGTCAGGTTGGAATCGCAACAGTGCGTAGAGGGCAAGCGGTTTCCGCTTGATTATTTTCATGTGGTGTTAAAACTAGCCCCTAAACCCATTGTTATAACGCTCACTGCTATGATGAACTCAATGTTTAAGGAAGGATATTTTCTTAAAGCCTGGAAAACTGCTTCAATTCTTTCTTAACTCAAGAAGTCGAATCTGGACCCGAAGGATCCCAATAATTTTCGGCCGATCTCGCGCAACCCACTGCCAGCTAAATTGATAGAGAAAGGCATGAATGCACAACTAAGTACATTCATAAGAGAAGCACAAATATTGGATCCAACGCAATACGGGTTCAGAGAGGGACACAGTACTGAGTCCGCTCTCTTAAAATCTACAGAGGAAATTAGGGCCGCGCTCGACCAGGGAGGCAAAGCTGCAATGATTATGTTGCACCTGTCTGCGGCTTTTGACACGGTCCACCATGACTTGCTGCTGGACCGTTTGTGGGATTGTGGAATCCAAGGTAAAGCTTGGGATCTCCTGAAGTCCTTCCTCATGGACAGAGTACAAACAGTTTCGCTCAGCGCATTCTGTTCCAAACCCTTCTATCTGCCCTGCGGAGTTCCCAGGGGTCCTCACTTAGCCCCACACTTTTTAATGTCTACGTGTCCCTGCAGGCCCCCCTGATCCAATCCTTTGGATTTGCTCTGACATCGTATACAGACGACACTCAGATTGTGGGGTCCCTGCTGCCTGGGCAAGAGACGTGGACTGCAAAACGATTTTGTGACTATATGGAAGCAGTGGGAAAATGGATGACCCAAAATTGTTTAAAACTCAATTCTGGTAAGACAGAAGTCATTCTGCTTGGCAATGACCCCAAGCTCTGGACCCTAAGTTGGTGAAAAAGGAGAAATCCCTTTGGGTAGATTTCATTACAAATTATACATTCTAATCACGAATTCACACACCCAAAAATTGCACTCTTTCAACTTGCTCTTCTTCCACACCTGAAGATTGAACCATATGTAACAGGGGAACCACTACAAAGATTAAAATTTCACATACATTTATTGTTTACATAACCAAAATGTCATTAAATTGAATGGCCCAACGGTTAATAAACTAAATATCTCAAAAATTAATAAAACACAATACATAAAAAATTGATGCAATATAGCATACAAACATGTAGTGAGTAAACAAGCCAGACAAATATAATGTGTTTTGACAATTTACACATCCATCTTCAAACAATATCAATAGCATGGAAATGTACAGTTCAGTATTAACTTCCTTTAACACCTTCAGCGCGGTGCGAATTTTCGCGCTGTGCTGAAGGTTCTATATAACGGGCGTGGCCGTGACGGCCGTGACGGAACGGCTCCGTCATAAGCACAGCCCAACCAGCGCTCGTGACGGAACCGTTCCGTCACAAGCATCGAAGGGTAACCAATGCCAGATAGGTGGATTGTATAATAGAGTTTGGCGTCGACGCGTTTCTATGGGTCAATTTATAAATCCATCTTTCTCAAGGCCAGTATATATATTCTCTGTACTTGTTAGATAAATTCATACAGTCACCTACAGTAGAATACAATCATTGTTAAAACTTTACTACAAATGCATTTAAAGCATCTAAACAATAAGAAATATTTAAAAGAACATTTTAAAAAACAAAATACATTTAAAACACATTTTAAAACTACATTTAGACCAAAGGTTTTCACAAATATATAGGGAGCAAACCACTACCCCACCATTGATTTCATTCCACCCAACAATTAAGTCTGCAGTTTGAAAGACACACATATCCCAATAGATATAAGAGTAAATTGTAATCTACCCTGTGTCTCACTCTAGTGACAAAAAAAACCCTTTATATATGGCGCAATCTTCACACATAGCGAATCAAACAATTTGAATAGCACCAGGCTCATAATTCCTCCTTATACACCACATTCTTTCCAATCATCATTCAACATTCAGGTCTTTAATAAAATGAAGGTCCATATGTGCTCACACACAAAGATGTCATATCACACTTCACCTTTTTCAATATGGTAGACTTCCTTAATCGTATTTGTGCTCGTCTATACCATGGGGGTGTAGATAATAACCCACGATTGATAGAATTATCTCTGTATACAAACTGTGGGTAGAAACAGCCAAATAAGAGAGGGCACAATAATTTACTGTTAAAGTCTTTTAGCTCTGCCTAAGGGGGAACCAACATTGGAATGAAAATACCTCACCTCGGAGCTGGATGTCAGGGATCTTGGTTAGTGTACCCTGTGCAAGGTTCCAAAACAATATTATTTATATCGAGCAAGAACTTTAATATATCATCCCCTGCATAAACAAAAATTAAGAAATGTTGTAGAGGTAACGTCCTATCATTTATTAGGTTTTATAACACCCAGAGTGTAGGAGAGTAGGGTCTGCAATCCTTTGATCACCCAGATTTTTTGCTTTTGTTTCACTGGTTTACGACTTTCTCTGGCTGTGGGCCTGCCAATCAGACCCACAGCCTAGCTGTTCTCTCACTAAATTGACATGTGTACCTTAGGTGCATTATCCAATTAGGACTGGGCCACCTTATCAGACCCTGTAACTCAGGGCATAGGTGTACCCAGGGCTTACCAGGGGCTGAAGCATGTATTATGCCACCCCTGGATGGCCATCTAAATCTGACACAACTGGCTGCACGACAGCTGGGGCAAGGTGGTGTACTCACCCTTTGCTTTAGATATAGTATACCTATATCTAACCCTAAAAATGGACACACAGATTCCTATCAGTCACTCCTATGGCAGGCCTTGACAATCCTGAAGGCAGAGTGCTTGGAATCGTGTGAAATGGTGCTCTGGCATGAGCTGAGCCCGTTTGCAGCTTGCGGAACCAAGTCCTAATAGCTGTTCCATGGTAACGCATACCATATACTCTTAAGTGCATTATAATCCTCGCGGTTAAATGCTATCTTTGGTATTGCTTTATCAAAACATGTCGAGTAAGGTGTCATACGAATTGGAATACTAACCCCTCGCCAATTCTGGCGACGGGGTTAGCATTCCACCCTTCTAGAGGGACACGACATGTATGTAACTGTGAACCCTGGTTAAAGTTAAACGAAGCCTCAGCTCCACAAAATGGATGCTGCCACCACAGACACGAGTCTGACCTCCTGCTGCTGGGAGTCCTTCCAGCGAGGAGAGCTTGGACAAAGGGTTTCCTGTCAGGGGCGGTGCTAGCACCATACCAAACAGGGTTTTGTGTATCCTGGGTAGGCAGGGCTTTACAGGAAGGTGACTGCAGAGTGGCACCCCGGTGCTCACTACGCATCTGCCGGCTAGAACCAGTTCCAGGGACACACCAGCCCCTGGCCTGGGGAAAGTCCGGCATGGGAGAGGGGTGTAACCACCCCCCTTCCTGGTCCCACCCCTAGGTCAGGACCTAGTCGCGTACCCACCACTTTCTTTAGGATAAAGGCAGGAGCGGGGACCCTTCCAAATTAGATCATCTTTGAATCAAGAAACTACTTTCCACGAAAGGAACTCTCGACTCTTCTCAAGATTCTCCCTTGTGACTAAGGAGTAGTCACCCTGCATCCGCAGGCACCATCTAAGAACTCTGCGGTTTGCTGCACGTCCTTCCTCAGGAATCCGACCGACCAGCACGACGAGACCCGGCTTCCCTGGCACCTCGGACCTCCACCTACCTCCACAGCTAAGCTGAGAACCGTAGGTGCGACGTGACCTCGAGGGACCGGCCATCATCAGAACTGCACGACTTCTATCCAGCACGACCGCCGAGGGATCCTCTGGTGAGTGCTTTGGGGTCCGAGAAGCCCCGACCCTGAGCAGCTCCAGCACCGAAGTCCAGCCTCCCAGCATCTCCACGATCTGCGTGGGGCCCTTCTGCTTTTTGCTGCTCACCGCGTTGTTTGGCTACTAGCCCGCTGGCTTGTGGCCTTCCTAACGACGCCCGACGACATCACCGCTGCTGGTCTGGTTGCTCCAGACTGGCCCTTGCTCCCTTCCAAAAGAGGAGCACCCCGGACCCTCCTGGTCCACTCCAGACGCCATTTTGAGTCCACCGCGTGGGCTTGAATTTGCCAAGACTTGTTGCCCCAATCCTGGGTCCAGCGACGTCGACAGCATCATCCATCGTGGGACAGCTCACACCTCCATCCTGGTCGCCGACAACGCCTCCTGGTCCGTGAGATCTGCAGAGCACAGCATCGCCCACTCACCTAGTCGAGGTGACTACCATCCGGTGCCCTCCTGGTGCCACCTGACTACTGGCTAGTAGTCACGAACTTGTTCCCCTCTGCTTTCAGGTGTCATCCATCTCCGATCCAGGCTTGGATCAACTCGAACTATCTTCACTGGTCGCCTGCCAGCAACTTCTTTTTTCAGGCTCCTGGTTCGTCTACGAGGATTCCCGACGTCTTTTGAGACATATGCAGCTGCAGCCCCTGGGCTAGGTAACTTCGGCATTTCGGTGCCCCAGCATAGCCTCACTATCCAAGGGTCAGGATCCACTGTCGTTTTCGATCTACCTTATCGGGTTCGCCCGAGAACACTAACTTTGTCTTTACTAGCTCCCATAGACTTTGTCCCGCATCCCGCGTGAGAGTGCACACTCTGCACCCGAGTCCCCTAGGCCTCCTACTAGTAATCTGAAGGTTCAGTAACGTAGTCCTAGCGATTCCAAAGCCTATTAGTATAGTACTTACCTGCTAGAATTTTCGCATTCCACTTTCAGAGTATATGGTTTTTCGTGCCCCTCGGGCATTTGTGTAAATTGTGCAACTTGAAGTATTTTCATAAGAGTTTTGTTGTGTGCTTAGTACCCTGTCCTCATAAAGAGTACAGGGCTGTTGTGATTCTAATAAATACACTGTTTATTTTCATAACACTTGTGTGGTGTCCTTTCACTTGGTGTTCAAGGGGTATATGTGATGGTATAACAGCTGGCTTAACACGCCCTCTAGAGTTTAGCCCGAAGACTGCTCGTATCCACGCTACTAGGATAGCTGGTCTATAAGGTTGACTTACAACCAATCACCATAAGGGTTGTTTGGACTGATACAAAGTGCTCACTAGAATAGTGAACATTATATATCAGGCCAACTTCTCACATTGGTGAGCAGCGGTTGGGATTTGAGCTTGCTGTTGTTTTACCACACGTATCCTAAGAATATCTTGTGAAAGATCACATAAGTACTCCAGGTACATATAACTTAGCTTAGAATACTCTGAGTTCTACTGAACCAGCTGCTGTAGCTCCTCAAGGCTTAGCACACCTTGGCTACAACTCTTAGCAAGGGATCAGTAGGCAAACATATAGTGTAGGTAGGTGCATCACTTACACCACACTAGAATCAGCATGTCAGACAAAGGAGGAAACTCTGAGTGTCCCCTTGTGTCAGTGGACCTTCCACTGGTCGCTTCTAGATATGCTGCTCTTAGCTTCCAGGAGATGAGACCAGTGTGTACCTCCAGGAAGCTAAAACAGGGTTCTAACCCTACAAACCCATTCCTGATTGGTCTCTTAGAGACTTATGATGCCAGGAGGGCTGGTAACCCAGACCCTTCTAATCCAGATGGGAAGATGCCTCCCCTTGAGGGAACCACAGGTGACCCTGACCTTATCCATCTCTCTGCAGAAGGTGAAGAGGAGGATGAGGATCTAGAGCCATCTGAGGATGAGGCAGACAAAGGTCCAGAAGTAGTTAGTCAGCTAACTAGGGACAACTTAAGCAGGCATGAGAATGGTACTAGGAGACCCCTGGGGCCCCTCTCAGGCCAGCTTAACATTGGGAATGGACGAGTTAGGTCTCTATCCAGAGGCTCTAACAGATCCATTCGAACCAATGGCTCTCAGGGCTCTTCTCAAAGAGGGATGACATCCCCTCAGAGGAGAGTGTATGAAGCTAAAGTGAGGGAAGTCAATCTGAGGATTGAAAGGGAAGAACTTGCCCTGGCCAAAGAGAGACTTGCCTTTGCTAGAGAGCAAAAGTTAAGTGGACAAGATTCCACTGGTGGCAGCATTCCCCCAAGGAAAAACAGGAGTTTAGACACTAGACACCTGAGTAAGATAGTGCCCCCCTTTAAACAAGGGGATGATATCCACAAATGGATTACTGCTTTGGAGAGGGCCTGCACTGTACAGTGTGTCCCCCAGAGTCAGTGAGCAGCTATCTTGTGGCTCTCCTTTGAAGGTTAAGGTAGAGATAAGCTCCTCACTACTAGAGTTGAGGATGCTAACAATTACCAAGTCTTGAAGAATACACTGATTGATGGGTTTGGCCTAACCACTGAGCAGTACAGGTTGCTGTTCAGAGATACCCAGAAAACTCAGTCTCAAGATTGGTCTGATTTTGTAGATTGTGCCACTAAGGCTTTGGAGGGCTGGTTGCTGGGCAGTAAGGTTACTGATTACACAGGATTGTATAATTTGATCATGAGAACAAATCTTAAACAATTGTCAGAACCAGTTGTTGCATCAGCATCTTGTTGACTCAGATCTGACCTCTCCCCAAGAATTGGGAAAGAAGGCAGACAGATGGGTCAGAACAAGAGTTAAGCAAAACCAGGGCCAGAACCAGGGTGGTCAGAAGAAAGCAGACCAGAAGGATAAAGATTTTAAGGGTGAACAAAATGACCAGAAGTCTTCGACAGGTCCCCAACAACCCAAAGAGGGGGGAGGTCAGGCTTCCCAGAAAAAGAAGAATCAAGAAGGCCAATCAAAAAGGTGGTGCCAATACTGTAAAAGTAAAACTCACTGGTTTAGTGAGTGCACCAAGAAAGGAGGGCAGACTCCTGCTACTGCAGCCCCTAAGGCACCTGTGCCCCCTAGTACAGCCAGCAGTAGTAGTGCACCTCCCAAGGGACTAGTTGGGTTAAGCTTGGGTTCTGAGGGGTATGACAACTTAGTTGGCATACTCACTCAGGCTGTCCTTGTCTGTACAGGGGATAGGGATATATCCCCTGATGTCAGTCCCAATACTTTGGGCAAATACAGGCAGACACCTTTAATAAATGGAAGAAGGGCTCAGGCCTATAGGGACACTTGTGCCAGTGTCACAATGGTGACACCTAACTTTGTGGACCCTGGACAGATCATGCCAGGTACAGATTTCCTGGTGACCAATGCAAGCAATGTCACTACCAGTCATAGTATGGCAATTGTTGCTTTCTCCTGGGGAGGGGTAAATGGCCAAAAGAAGGTTGTAGTTAGTTCAGACCTCCCAGTGGATTGTTTGTTGGGCAATGATTTGGAGTCATCACAATGGTCAGAAGTGGAGCAGAGGACTCACATGGAGATGTTAGGCTTGCCAGCACATGTGCTTGCTGTGACTAGGTCACAGGCCAGAAAATGCCCCACTGAACAGGTGCTGGATCCTGGAACAATGGACCAGACACCTTCCAAGAAGAAGAGCAGTAGGGTTAAGGCATTGCCTTCCCCCTTGCCCCAGGTTGAGGATCAAGTCTCAGAGGAGGCTGACCTACAGGAATTGAGGGAAACTGAGCCTAAAGAATTTGAACTTGATCAAGTTGAATTTCTGGGCTCAGGGGGACCCTCAAGAGAAGACCTGGGGAAAGACCAATTAGACTGCCCTTCCCTTGAACCCCTCAGACAGCAGGCTGCTGCTGAGGCTGCTGGGAACGCCACAGGTACCCACAAGGTGTACTGGGATGATGGACTCCTGTACACTGAGGCAAGAGACCCCAAGCCTGGCATGACCAGGAGGCTGGTTATCCCCTTGTCTCAGAGAGGTTTCCTTCTTACCTTGGCCCATGAGATTCCCTTAGCAGGTCACTTAGGCCAGACAAAGACTTGGGACAGGCTTGTCTCACACTTTCACTGGCCTCACATGAATGAGGATACCAAGGAGTTTTGTCGCTCCTGTGTCACTTGCCAAGCCAGTGGTAAGTCAGGTGGCACAACTAAGGCCCCCCTTATACCAATGCCTGTGGTGGGGGTGCCCTTTGAAAGAGTGGGGATTGACATTGTTGGTCCAATGGAACCCCAGACAGCATCAGGGCACAAGTTTATACTGGTGGTAGTGGATCATGCCACCAGGTATCCTGAAGCTATTCCACTTAGGACCATTACAGCACCTGTAGTGGCAAGAGCCCTAGTTGGAGTGTTCTCCAGAGTGGGCTTCCCTAAGGAGGTGTCTCTGACAGAGGTGCACACTTCATGTCAAGCTACTTAACTGCTATGTGGAAGGAATGTGGTGTCAACTACAAGTTCACTACACCCTATCATCCACAATGCAATGGGCTTGTTGAAAGGTTCAACAGGACCCTAAAAGGGATGATTCATGGACTACCTGAAAAGCTCAGGCGTAGATGGGATGTCCTGATTCCCTGCCTTTTGTTTGCTTACAGAGAGGTCCCACAGAGGGGGGTTGGCTTCAGCCCTTTTGAACTTCTGTATGGGCATCCTGTGAGAGGACCCCTGTGTTTGGTTAAGGAAGGATGGGAGAGACCTCTCAAAAAGCCTGCAACCAGCATAGTGGACTATGTACTTGGTCTCCGCTCCAGGATGGCTGAGTATATGGAAAAGGCATCTGAAAACCTTAAGGCCAGTCAAGAACTCCAAAAAGCTTGGCATGACCAAAAGGCTGTCCTGACTGTGTATCAGCCTGGACAGAAGGTGTGAGTGTTGGAGCCAGTGGCCCCAGCAGCACTCAAAGACAAATGGTCTGGGCCCCACACAATTCTTGAGCAAAAGGGAGAGGTCACCTACCTGGTGGACCTTGGAACTCCCAGGAGCCCCCACAGGGAGCTCCATGTTAACAGGCTCAAAGCATATGTCGACAGGAAGGACATGAGCTTGCTCATGGCCATAGATGAGGGACAGGAGGAAGTGAGTGACCCTCTCCCAGACCTGCTCACTCAGAATCCTGATGATGGATCAGTAGATGGTGTTGTCTTTTGTGGCAGCCTCTCTGAACATCAACAGAAGGATTGCAAACAAGTTCTTCAATCCTTCAGACATATGTTCTCTCTGACACCCAGTCAGACCAATTGGTGTACCCATGAGGTTGACACTGGTGACAGCTTGCCAGTCAAGAGTAAAATCTACAGGCAGCCTGATCATGTTAGAGACTGCATCAAAACAGAAGTGCAGAAAATGTTGGAGCTGGGAGTCATTGAACCCTCAGATAGCCCTTGGGCTAGTCCAGTAGTTCTAGTGCCAAAGCCTCACACCCAGGGTGGTAAGAAAGAGATGAGGTTTTGCGTACACTACAGGGGTCTCAATGCAGTCACTAAGACTGATGCCCACCCAATACCAAGGGCAGATGAACTTATAGATAGATTGGCTTCTGCCAACTACTTAAGTACATTTGACCTGACAGCTGGGTATTGGCAAATCAGGTTAGCTGAGGATGCCAAGCCCAAGACAGCATTTTCTACCCCTGGTGGGCATTATCAATTTGTGGTAATGCCCTTTGCTTTGAAAAATGCACCTGCCACCTTCCAAACGTTGGTGAATCATGTTCTCACTGGGCTGGATGACTTCTGTGCAGCATATCTTGATGATATTGCTGTCTTTAGCTCCACCTGGGAGGATCACCTGGTCCACCTGAGGAAAGTGTTAGAGGCACTGCAAGCAGCAGGTCTCACTATCAAGGCCACTAAGTGCCAGATAGGGCAGACACAGGTTGTATACTTAGGCCACCTTGTAGGTGGAGGCCAAGTTCAGCCACTGGAGAGCAAAATACAGTCAATCAGGGACTGGGCTCCTCCAACCACCCAGACTCAGGTTCGAGCTTTCTTGGGCCTGACTGGTTACTACAGAAAGTTTGTCAGGAATTATGGATCAATTGTGACTCCACTTAATGAACTGACAAGTAAGAAAATGCCAAAAAAGGTTCAGACGACAGCAGGCTGTCAAAAAGCATTCGATGACCTAAAGCAGGCCATGTGCACATCACCTATCCTCGAGAGTCCAGACTACTCCAAACCATTCATTGTCCAAACAGATGCTTCTGAGTTGGGTGTGGGAGCTGTTCTATCTCAACTGAATTTTGATGGTCAAGACCAGCCCCTTGCTTTTATAAGCAGAAGGCTGACCCCCAGAGAGAAAAATTGGTCAGCTATTGAGAGGGAGGCCTTTGCTGTGGTTTGGGCCCTGAAGAAACTGAGGCCATACTTGTTTGGCACTCATTTCAAGATTCAGACCGACCATAAGCCCCTCTTGTGGCTAAATCAGATGAAGGGTGAAAACCCCAAACTGCTTAGGTGGTCATTTCCCTACAGGGGATGGATTTTACAGTGGAGCATAGACCTGGCACTGATCATGGCAATGCAGATGGGCTCTCCAGGTATTTCCACTTAGAGCAAGAAGACTCACCTGGTCAAGGTTAGTTTATTGTCCCAAAGTTTGGGGGGGGGGGGTCATGTAGGAGAGTAGGGTCTGCAATCCTATGATCACCCAGATTTTTTGCTTTTGTTTCACTGGTTTACGACTTTCTCTGGCTGTGGGCCTGCCAATCAGACCCAAAGCCTAGCTGTTCTCTCACTAAATTGACATGTGTACCTTAGGTGCATTATCCAATTGGGACTGGGCCACCTTATCAGACCCTGTAACTCAGGGCATAGGTGTACCCAGGGCCTACCAGGGGCTGAAGCATGTATTATGCCTCCCCTGGCTGGCCTCCTAAATCTGACACAACTGGCTGCATGACAGCTGGGGAAAAGTCGTGTAATCACCCTTTGCTGTAGATATAGTATACCTATATCTAACCCTAAAAATGGACACACAGATTCCTATCAGTCACTCCTATGGCAGGCCTTGACAATCCTGAAGGCAGAGTGCTTGGAATCGTGTGAAATGGTGCTCTGGCATGAGCTGAGCCCGTTTGCAGCTTGCTGAACCAAGTCCTAATAGCTGTTCCATGGTAACGCATACCATATACTCTTAAGTGCATTATAATCCTCGCGGTTAAATGCTATCTTTGGTATTGCTTTATCAAAACATGTCGAGTAAGGTGTCATACGAATTGGAATACTAACCCCTCGCCAATTCTGGCGACGGGGTTAGCATTCCACCCTTCTAGAGGGACACGACATGTATGTAACTGTGAACCCCGGTTAAAGTTAAACGAAGCCTCAGCTCCACAAAATGGATGCTGCCACCACAGACACGAGTCTGACCTCCTGCTGCTGGGAGTCCTTCCAGCGAGGAGAGCTTGGACAAAGGGTTTCCTGTCCGGGGCGGCGCTAGCACCATCCCAGACAGGGTTTTGTGTATCCTGGGTAGGCAGGGCTTTACAGGAAGGTGACTGCTGAGTGGCACCCCGGTGCTCACTACGCATAGGCCGGTCAGAACCAGTTCCAGGGGCACACCAGCCCCTGGCCTGGGGAAAGTCCGGCATGGGAGAGGGGTGTAACCACCCCCCTTCCTAGTCCCACCCATAGGCAGGACCTAGTCACCGGGTCAGCCCCTTTTCTTAGTATAAAGATAGGAGCGGGCCCCCTGTTCAAATTAGATCATCTTTGGAATCAAGACACGACTTTCTGCGAAAGGACTTCAAGATTTCTTCTTCAAGATTCTCCCTTGTGACTAAGGAGTAGTCACCCTGCATCAGCGGGCACCATCTTAAGAAACACTGCGGTCTGCTGCAAGTCCTTCCTCCGGAATCCGACTGCCCAGCTCAACGAGAACCGGCTTCCCTGGCACCTCTGACCTCTACTCACCTCTACAGCAAAGCTGAGAACCGTGGGTGCGACGAGACCTCGAGGGACCGGCCATCTTCAAGACTGCACAACATCTTTTCAGCACGACCGCCGAGGGATCCTCTGGTGAGTGCTTTGGGGTCCGAGAAGCCCCAACCCTGAGCAGCTCCAGCACCGAAGTTCAGCCTCCCAGCATCTCCACGATCTGCGTGGGGCCCTTCTGCTTTTTGCTGCTCACCGCGTTGTTTGGCTACTAGCCCACTGGCTTGTGGCCTTCTTAACGACGCCTGACGACATCACTGCTGCTGGTCTGGTTGCTCCAGACTGGCCCTTGCTCCCTTCCAAAAGAGGAGCACCCCGGACCCTCCTGGTCCACTCAAGACGCCATTTTAGGTCCACCGCGTGGGCTTGAATTAGCCAAGGCTTTGTTGCCCAATCCTGGGTCCAGCGACGCCGACAGCTTCATCCATCGTGGGACAGCTCGCTCCTCCATCCTGGTCGCCGACAAGGCCTCCTGGTCCGTGAGATCTGCAGAGCCCAGCGTCGCCCACTCACCTAGTCGAGGTGACTACCATCCGGTGCCCTCCTGGTGCCACCTGACTACTGGCTAGTAGTCACGAACTTGGTCCCCTCTGCTTTCAGGTATCGTCCATCTTCAAGATCCAGGCTTGGATCACTTCGAACTCTCTTCACTGGTCGCCTGCCAGCATCTTTCTTCCAGGCTCCTGGTCCGTCTATGAGGATTCCCGACGTCTTTTGAGACCTGTGCAGCTGCAGCCCCTGGGCTAGGTAACTTCGGCATTTCGATGCCCCAGCATAGCCTCACTATCCAAGGGTCAGAATCCACTTTCGTTTTCCTCCTACCAGGTCGCGTTCGCCCGAGAACACTAACTCTGTGAAATCTAGCTACCATAGACTTTGTCCCGCATCACGCGTGAGAGTGCACACTCTGCACCCGAGTCCCCTGGGCCTCCTAGAAGTCATCTAAAGATTCTATAGTCAAGTCCTAGCGATTCCAAGGCCTATTAGTACTGTACTTACCTGCTAGTAATTTCGCATTCCACTTTCAGAGTATATGGTTTTCCGTGCCCCTCGGGCATTTGTATATACTGTGCTAACTTAAGTATTTTCGTAAGAGTTTTGTTTTGTGCTTAGTACCCGGTCCTCATAAAGAGTACAGGGCTGTTGTGATTCAAATAAATACACTGTTTATTTTCATAACACTTGTGTGGTGTCCTTTCACTTAGTGTTCAAGGGGTATATGTGATGGTATAACAGCTGGCTTAACACGCCCTCTCGAGTCTTTAGCCTTAGACTGCTCGTATCCACGCTACTAGGATAGCTGGTCTATAAGGTTGACTTACAACCAATCATCAATAAGGGTTTTTGGACTGATACATAGTGTTCACTAGAATAGTGAGCACTGCATATCAGGCCACCTTCTCACACTAGCACCATCCTAGACAGGGTTTTGTGTATCCTGGGTAGGCAGGGCTTTACAGGAAGGTGACTGCAGAGTGCACCCCGGTGCTCACTACGCATCTGCCGGCTAGAACCAGTTCCAGGGACACACCAGCCCCTGGCCTGGGGAAAGTCCGGCATGGGAGAGGGGTGTAACCACCCCCCTTCCTGGTCCCACCCCTAGGGCAGGACCTAGTCGCGTACCCACCCCTTTCTTTAGGATAAAGGCAGAAGCGGGGACCCTTCCAAATTAGATCATCTTTGAATCAAGAAACTACTTTCCACGAAAGGAACTCTCGACTCTTCTCAAGATTCTCCCTTGTGACTAAGGAGTAGTCACCCTGCATCCACAGGCACCATCTAAGAACTCTGCGGTTTGCTGCACGTCCTTCCTCAGGAATCCGACCGACCAGCACGACGAGACCCGGCTTCCCTGGCACCTCTGACCTCTACCTACCTCTACAGCTAAGCTGAGAACCGTAGGTGCGACGAGACCTCGAGGGACCGGCCATCATCAGAACTGCACAACTTCTATCCAGCACGACTGCCGAGGGATCCTCTGGTGAGTGCTTTGGGGTCCGAGAAGCCCCGACCCTGAGCAGCTCCAGCACCGAAGTCCAGCCTCCCAGCATCTCCACGATCTGCGTGGGGCCCTTCTGCTTTTTGCTGCTCACCGCGTTGTTTGGCTACTAGCCCGCTGGCTTGTGGCCTTCCTAACGACGCCCGACGACATCACCGCTGCTGGTCTGGTTGCTCCAGACTGGCCCTTGCTCCCTTCCAAAAGAGGAGCACCCCGGACCCTCCTGGTCCACTCCAGACGCCATTTTGAGTCCACCGCGTGGGCTTGAATTTGCCAAGACTTGTTGCCCCAATCCTGGGTCCAGCGACGTCGACAGCATCATCCATCGTGGGACAGCTCGCACCTCCATCCTGGTCGCCGACAACGCCTCCTGGTCCGTGAGATCTGCAGAGCACAGCGTCGCCCACTCACCTAGTCGAGGTGACTACCATCTGGTGCCCTCCTGGTGCCACCTGACTACTGGCTAGTAGTCACAAACTTGGTCCCCTCTGCTTTCAGGTGTCATCCATCTCCGATCCAGGCTTGGATCAACTCGAACTATCTTCACTGGTCGCCTGCCAGCAACTTCTTTCTTCAGGCTCCTGGTTCGTCTACGAGGATTCCCGACGTCTTTTGAGACATATGCAGCTGCAGCCCCTGGGCTAGGTAACTTCGGCATTTCGGTGCCCCAGCATAGCCTCACTATCCAAGGGTCAGGATCCACTGTCGTTTTCGATCTACCTTATCGGGTTCGCCCGAGAACACTAACTTTGTCTTTACTAGCTCCCATAGACTTTGTACGCATCCCGCGTGAGAGTGCACACTCTGCACCCGAGACCCCTAGGCCTCCTACTAGTAATCTGAAGGTTCAGTAACGTAGTCCTAGCGATTCCAAAGCCTATTAGAATAGTACTTACCTGCTAGTAATTTCGCATTCCACTTTCAGAGTATATGGTTTTTCCTGCCCCTCGGGCATTTGTGTAAATTGTGCAACTTGAAGTATTTTCATAAGAGTTTTGTTGTGTGCTTAGTACCCTGTCCTCATAAAGAGTACAGGGCTGTTGTGATTCTTAATAAATATATTGTTTATTTTCATAACACTTGTGTGGTGTCCTTTCACTGGGTATTCAAGGGGTATATGTGTAGTATAACAGCTGGCTTAACACGCCCTCTCAAGTCTTTAGCCTTAGACTGCTCGTATCCACGCTACTAGGATAGCTGGTCTATAAGGTTGACTTACAACCAATCATCAATAAGGGTTGCTGGACTGATACATAGTGTTCACTAGAATAGTGAGCACTGCATATCAGGCCACCTTCTCACAACCTCCTTGATCTCTCCACTTCTTAGCAGTCCACAGTTGATTGCGATGGTCACCGCAACTAACGCAACTAGCGCAACCGTAGGGGCTGCCAAGTCGAAAGATTACCAACCGAAAATATACACCAAATTCTCCTTCCTAAAAGATGCCGGATCGGTCCTATGCTTAGCCAGCAACAATGAAAGCACTCTCCCAACCCCTCTTGAACTCATCAAAATACTCCACACTATGCGACAGCAGCAAAATGGAGACTACGGAGACCATGATGGGCTCCCGGCAGGCAAGGAAACACCATGTGCAACAAGACCTCGCAAACCTAGGACTTGATGCCCAATGAGGACAAGCAACAAGGGGCACAGGGGGATAAGGCACATGAAGGAATAAACAAGAACAGAAAGGGCCAATCTGAGCTGACACCGAAAGGAAATACCATCAACAAAAATACAATCATCTGAAAGAGACACGTTAGTGATAGATTCCTTACCTTAGAATATCCTTAGGCGTCAGACTGGATCCGGAAACTTTTGCGTAGCAATACCCCTGCACGTCGGTAGGCGGCGTCCGCGACTCCGCGTCCGTCGTCGGCGTCGTTAGCGCCGGAATGACGTCGCCGGAGTACTTAAATGCCGCCCTCGCGCTCTGACGTCAGTTCTTTTTTCCGCGCCAGCTAGCACAGATCCGCAGAAGGTCTACTCCTTAGTCACTTTTTGACTAAACTTTTTTGATCTTTTGATCTGTTTTTCTCGAGTCGTTCGACTCTTACGGTGCCGGTAGGGATGCCCGGGTTTAAACCCTGCTCCAAGTGCAGGCGACTGATGTCGGTTACCGACCCCCATCGCCGATGTCTTCAGTGTCTAGGCCTCGACCACGACGACCGAACCTGCTCCGACTGCCGGGCCCTGACATCTAAGGCTAGGCGGGAGCGGTCACGCAAGCGACTTGAGCTCCGGTAGTCGGCCCCGCGCCGTTCAAGTTCACGGTCCCACAGGAGGTCGAGGGACCGGTCACAGGGTCAGAGCCCTCGCAGTTCTGAGAGTCTGCATCGGTCTTCGGGATCAAGGTCCTCAGGTAAGAGGCATGAGAGGTCGGAAAGGCGTCATCGCTCTTCCGACCCACCCCGACGCTTGTGCGACGCGGCTGGGGATTCGGGTGACATGACCCACGCGACTCCCACGGAGTAGCGGGCGTCGCAACCTGCCCCACACCTTCCGGTCCCTGGGCACGATGCGACGCCAGAGGAGATCGAGCGGTACCTCATGGCCATGAGGTCTCTCCCGCCTCCGCCGGCTCCGTGGCGCCTTCGGGCCCAGCGGTTCCGGCTGGGGGGCCTAGCGGGTCAGGTGCTTCGGCTCCGACGCCGTTGGGTGCCCCGGCGCCGTCGGCGACTTCTGTCTCGGCGCCGCAGGTCCCCACTGGATCCGGTTCCGGATCCGGGTCGTCACCGGTCGACCTCACTGACGCCGGCCCCTAGGGTGTCGCCCCTAGCGACGCCGTCCCCGATCCTGCTCTCGATTCGGTTCCGGCGCCGGAGCGGCGCCGCTGGGCGCCTCTCTCGATGTTGTATGGAGACTTTTACTTCCACAAACTGGCCCCATCATTTGAACCTGAATTTCAGGTGATGGGTGACGAGGGAGATTGGGAGCGGTCTGTGGACCCTCTGGCACAGGAGTGCCAGTCTCAACAGGACTGGACATGTGACCTTGGGGATGCCAGTGGACTGGACACTTCGCCAGACACTGGTTTTGTCTCCCCTCCAACCGTGGCTACGGAGGAGGGGGCTGCCTACAGTGTAGTGTTGACGCGGGCGGCCAAGGCATTGGGCCTAGAGCTCCCCGTCGCGGCCGTGAGGACTAACCTCCTCACTGAGATCCTTAAACCGCAGGCAAGCTCGGCTGAGCCTCCGTTTAATGAGGCCTAGTGTGACGTTCTTTTGGGCACTTGGTCCAAGCCCGCTACAGGTCAGCCTGTAGATAGGAACGTGGCCAGACACTACCGCCCGGCTCCGGGCGACCCTTGCTTCTTGTCCACCCACCCCACCCCCGAGAGCCTGGTTATCCAGGCCTCTACTTCCCAGAGCGCATTCCCGACGGCTCCGCCCGATCGGGAATCCAAGAGGTACGAGCAATTTGTAAAGAAGGTGTTCTCGTCCCTGAGTTTGGGACTGCGGTCAGTCAATACTGCATTCCTCTTGGGCCGCTACACCCACACTCTGTGGGACACGGTCGCGGACGTGCTGCCACAATGTCCGGTGGAGGCCCGGACTAAACTCGCCCGAGCCCTTGCGGAGGGTCGAGATGCGGCACGCTATTCCATCCAGTGTGGGCTGGATACCATGGACTCCCTGGGCAGAGCGATGGCAACGACGGTGGCAGTTAAACGCCACGCCTGGTTGAGGACAGCCAACTTTTCGGCTGATGTCCAGGCCACCCTTCTGGACATGCCGTTTGATGGCCGTCGCCTCTGTGGCGACAAGGCAGACCATGCGCTTGAGCGTTTTAAGGACTCCAGGGCTACAGCCAATTCTTTGGGTGTCTCGGCCCCACGCCAGCAAACGGGTGCCTTTCGCTCCTTTCGTGGCCAAGAAAGGGGCGCTCCCACACATGCTGCCAGCCACGCACCGCAGACTAATACACAGCGCGGTGGCGGCTGTGGAAACCGCCGTGGGGGCGGTCGGGGGCAACGGCGAGGCCAGTCCACACCTTCCTCTGCAGCATCCGCCTCAAAACCCTCCTAGTCCGTGCTTTCAGGCCCATGTGACGCCAGTGGGGGGCAGGGTTCGCCATCACCACTTCCACTGGCGCACTGTCACGTCGGACATGTGGGTGCTACAAATCGTCCGAAGGGGCTACTCCCTCCCCTTCGAGGCGACCCCTCCAGCCATGCCACCACAATACTACAGCGTGGACCATCGAGCGCGTTCCTGGGCCAGAAGTAGGGTGTGGTTGTTACTCCCACTACTTTCTGGTACCCAAGAAGGGCAAAGGGGGCCTGCGCCCTATCTTGGACCTACGGAACGTCAACCGCTTCCTCCGGAAGGAGAAGTTCAAAATGCTGATATTGGCTCAGGTCTTAGCTGCCCTGGACCTAGGAGACTGGATGGTAGCGTTGGACTTGCAGGACGCTTATTTCCACATCGCCGTCCTGCCGGCCCACCGGCGCTACCTGCGGTTCACGGTAGGCCACAAACACTTTCAGTTTACCGTGCTCCCCTTCGGCCTTACCACCGCCCCACGGGTGTTCACGAAAGTGATGGCTCATCTGCGCAGGTTAGTGGTTTCAGTCTTCCCCCACCTCGACGACTGGTTGTTGAAGGCGGGCTCGCCCTAAACAGTCGTCAGCCACCTCCAGACAACCGCGGACCTCCTGCACCAGCTGGAGTTTTCCATCAACGTGCCGAAGTCACACCTGTGCCCCTCTCAGAAGCTCCTCTTCATCGGAGCGGTCCTCGACTCGGCGCAGGTTCGGGGTTATCCTCCCGAACAGCGGGTACGGGATATTCAGGCTCTGATTCCAATCTTTCAGCCTTTTTCCCGGGTCTCGGTCAGGTTGACACTGCGGCTTCTGGGGCTGATGGCCTCCTGCATCCTTCTGGTGCATCACGCCAGGTGGCTGATGCGGGCTCTGCAGTGGGACCTGAAGTTTCAGTGGGCCCAGCATCAGGGCAACCTGTCAGACCATGTCATGATCTCGGAGGGCACTGCGAGAAAGCTGCAGTGGTGGCTCACGGACCGCGATTGGGTCAGCGGCAGATCCCTCTATCTTCCCCAACCGGAGCACGTAGTTATGACGTTCGCGTCCCTCCAGGGCTGGGGAGTCCACATGGGAGAGGCGGAGATCAGAGGCCTCTGGTCTCCGGCGGAGTCCCAGCTCCATATCAACCTTCTGGAGCTGCGGGTTAATTTCTAGCACTGAAGGCATTCCTCCCCTCTGTCCGAGGGAGTGTAGTGCAGGTGTTCACGGACAACACCACCGCCATGTGGTACTGCAACAAACAGGGCGAGGTGGGGTCGCGGACCCTCTTCCAGGAGGCTCTGTGCCTCTGGCAGTGGCTGGAACATCAGGGCGTGACCCTGGTGGTTCAACACCTGGCAGGTTCTCTGAACGCCAAGGCGGACGAGCTCAGCCGAAGGTGCATGATAGATCACGAATGGCATCTGAACTCGGGCGTGGCGCAAGTCCTCTTTCTGCAGTGGGGAGAGCCTTGGTTAGATCTATTCGCCACCGAAGAGAACGCGCAATGTCATCAGTTCTGCGAGTTGGAATTTCCAAGGCGGCTCGGGGACGCTTTTCGTCGCGAGTGGAGATGGGTCTGTTGTACGCCTTTCCGCCTATACCACTTCTGCCCAGAGTGCTGAAGAAAATCAAGCGCGACCGGGCCCAAGTCATCCTTGTAGCTCTGGACTGGACGTGAAGGTACTGGTATCCCGAGCTACTCAGTATATCAGTCGATCCCCCGATTCGTCTGCCTCTTCAGGAGGACCTTCTGTCGCAGCAGCAGGGGACGGTCCTCCACCTGAACCTGTCCAGTCTCCACCTCCATGCTTGGAGATTGAGCGGCGACAGTTGAGGCCATTTGACTTGCCTGCTGAAGTCTGTAATGTAATTCTGGCAGCCAGACGTCCCTCCACAAAGTCGGTATACGCCTGCAGGTGGAACAGATTTGTGGCATGGTGCACAGCAAAGGCTGTGGATCCTCTCAATGCCCCTCTTTCTGAGGTTCTTCTCTTCCTTCTTTCTCTTGCCCAGCAGGGCTCTGCCCTGGGCACTATCAAGGGCTATCTTTCTGCCCTTTCAGCCTTCTTAAGGCTACCTGATCAGCTTTCTTTGTTCAAGTCCCCCATTGTAAACCGATTCGTAAAGGGCATCACTCATATGTTCCCTCCTGTTCCTTTCGTGATGCCCCAGTGGGACTTGAACCTGGTTCTAACTTACTTGATGTGCGCTCCCTTTGAGCCGCTTCATAATTGTCCTCTCCGTCTTCTTACACTTAAGACTGCTTTCCTGGTTGCCATCAACTCTGCCAGGAGAGTGAGTGAGCTCCAGGCTCTTTACTCTAAACCTCCTTTCCTTTCTGTCCATCCGGACAAGGTTGTGTTGCGGACAAAACCCTCTTTTCTGCCCAAGGTAGTCACAGCCTTCCACATCGGGCAGTCCATCACCTTGCCCACCTTCTTTCCGCCTCCGCATCCCTCGAAAGAGGAGGAGAAGCTCCACCATCTGTATCCAAAACGTGCGCTCACTTACAATCTGGATCGCACACGCCAGTTCCAAGTGTATGACCATCTCTTTGTTGGTTACGTGGGCGCTAAGAAAGGACGGGCGGTGCACAAGCGGACCATCTCTCGGTGGATCGTGTTGTGCATCCAAGCGTGTTACTCTTTGGCTAAGAAGGAACCTCCTGTTGGGCTGAGGGCCCACTCCACTCAGGCCACGGCTACTACTACTGCCCTGGGCCGAGGAGTCCCCTTGCAGGACATTTGTCAGGCAGCTACGTGGGCCTCGCTGCACACGTTCGCAAGACACTACTGCCTGGACAGCCAAGTCCGGAGGGATGGCTTCTTTGGCTGTTCTGTCCTCCAGGACTTTCTGGTGTGATTATTGGTTCGCAGACCCACCACCGGGCTTGGTATTGCTGGGGTATCTATTCTATGGTAAGGAATCTATCACTAACGTATCTCTTTCAGATGCACAAGTTACTACTTGTGTAACGAGACATTAGTTAGTGATAGATTCCTTACCGACCCACCCATCCTCCCCGTTCTGTGAACCGATATCTAGGGTTAAGGTCATCCCCTTTCAAGGCCCTAGTTTCATGGCACCAGTGTTGGTTCTATCATGGCTCTGTGTATAAGAACTGACGTCAGCGCGCAAGGGCGGCGTCTAAGTACTCCGGCGATGTCATTCCGGCACTAACGATGGACGCGGAGCCACAGACGACGCCTACCGACGTGCAGGGGTATTGCTACGCAAAAGTTTCTGGATCCAGTCTGACGCCTGGGGATATTCTAAGGTAAGGAACCTATCACTAACTAATGTCTCTTACAGGTATATCGTTACACAAGTAGTAACTTGTGCAATAAAAACACCATCAAAATCAACGGAGGGGAGACAGGCGAACAAGCTCAGATTAACAACTACATAGAGGCCATGAAAGAGGAAGCAAACCAAAAAATCAATAAACACACCACTTACAAAAACAGCGACAGTGATAACATGGACGAAACCCTGCCCAACTGGGCACCATAAACTCTGTGAAAAGTGGGGTCTAAACTCCATGAATGCCAAGATCATGTAAACCCCGCTAAGAAAAATGTCAGCACTGTCAACAAGAAAAACAACGAAAACACTATACAAAGGGAAGAATCAGGCACCCCCGAACTCCACCAACAACTAAAAGAAGAGGCAACAGAAACAGAACACCGAAGAAAAGACTTCAACAAGGCAAAGCAAAACTCCCCCTTACTATAGCCTTTGATGGCAACAGAGGGGAACAGCGACTACATGCACTCGCCTATCAAAATGGTGGCGGAAGAAATTCAGCATATTATCCAGACACCTGAAAAAAAGCAGTCCCAACCAACTCAGGAATTGCCGTTTGACAACCATGACCAATCTCCTGCAGGCACTGCGCAAGATGAACTAAAAACCAAAACACAATGGCATCACTCTTCAACCACGCAGGGAACCGAACCAGAATCATCCTACCTCACACCGGAGGAATGGGAGGAACTGGTTGCCTCATATTCTCTTGCACCCCTTGCTGAACCCCAACGAAAAAACAGCTCGCCAAGAACTAACATAAAACACTCTAAATTGCAGGAAAAAGAAGACGTTTGGACCACTTTGCTACACACAATGCAAATGTCGGTAAATGCCATGCAATACCAGTCCGACAAGATGGACATCCAACTGTCAGTCCTCAACTCTCTCTCGATCTTTGTCGCAAACATTGACGATAAATTGGCAGACCGTAACAATCTGATCAGAAGAGTACAAGATGAGACGCAAATAACACAGTCCAGCTGCACATGCGTATCCATAGTAGATAAGCTGGCAACCCTCCCAACGGTAATAGACAATCTCCTATCTGACATAAGATCCATGGTGTCTCAGAAATTAATTTCAAAAGAACTAGCCACAAAGGGAACTTTGCCTTTTTCACCATTGAGGACCTCACAAGGGTGTACATACTTTTGGATCACTAGGACCGGGGACAGCATTTCTTCTTACATCCTTATATTCCTTGCTTTGAAAAAGTCTCTGTGAGACTAAACACGTGTCGGCGGTGTGAGCTGTGAAGTTGTTATATGAATATGGATTTACAATAAAAAGAGTTGGAAGAATACGATTTGGTTTGGATCTTTGAACTTGGAGTAGTGGGAAAACTTAATGGACAATATAGACCTATGAACTTTGTGCTTTTTGGAGAATCTATGGACACTGCATACTTACTTTTGTGGATATACGTATGATATACTCATTGGTTTTTTGACAGAATCAAAATACATATCTAGGATTTCCTAGAATACATATACTGACTCAACAGTTGGTGGAGTGCTGTGTGACTTGCTCTCATTTTCTCTTGTAGCTTCCCATAGAGCCACCATGAACACCAACTTAACAGGCCGTTGTTTAGATCACAAATCACGCCCATTTTGTGAAGCATATTGGGACATTATTGAGAGGCCTTTAGACCGCAAGGTATATATTCAATTTAGGGTAGGAACCTTAACGGTAAAAGCCTTTTCTTACAAATGGGCGCCACTATTTGATGACAAATGTCATAACTGTTTAGATATGGCAGAACTATAGCTCACATATTTTTTGCTTGTCCCCTTTATGCTGCACCACGACGCAAGTGTCTCAGACCCATTTGTTTAAATTTGGCAACGCGAAGACACATAGAAACACTAAGGATACTAGGGTCAGACTGTTCTCCTTGTATAGCTGTTGCTGTAGCCAAATTCTTATGGTGGGCTTGGATAATACGCACACGCACTTTTTGCCACCCGTTACTAGCTAGCACAATATATGTGGCCACTATGCTGCCCTCATTTTATGAATTAATTTTTATTGGTCAAATATGAATTTTAACTTGTTTTAAATTGACAGTAATTAATTGGATTTAATAGTTTTTTATATTGTGTATTGTTATGTACTATTTATTGTGTCTTGTGATTGATGTCTTGTTCGTGCTTTTATGACTCACTGTCGAATGAAGCTTTTTCAAATTGAATTGATAACAACTCGCAGGCTCTCAAAATAGGCGGCCTCCAGCTGTCTAACCTTTTCTACGCCGACAACTTGGTCCTCATAAGTCGTACACCAGTAGGCCTACAGCGATTGCTTGATACTACATGTTGGTATTAGGAGGGGGAACAAACTCAACATTAACAGAGAAAAAACGAAAACTCTCTGTGTGAACTGGGGCAAAAAAAGACACAGACTGGCTGGCATCTGGCTTCATGTAAGCTGGAAGCTGTAGAAAACTATAAGTACCTGGGAATCATCATCGATGATAAATGAAAGAACACAGCTCAACTGGAGGCTATAAAAAAGGGGATTAATGGCCAGGAGGCACTAAGAAACCTTAAGAATAACATCTCTGGCCCAAATCTACTTCCCTTGATCAGAGTGATCCAGACAAAGTGCATACCACAATCAGCTAAGGAAGCGAAGCTATGAGAGGGAGAGATGCTGAAACTCTGGATCGTACAATAACAAGAGCAATTCGAATGATTTTTGGGCTACCAGGATACACATCTCCCGCACAACTAAGGCTGGAGCTTAGGACTCAAAGGCAAGAGATCGCCTTCAAAGGGGCATTCATTAAAAATAGTTCAAAATCAAAAGTGGTCCACCTGACTCATTAAACATGCATCTGTGGAAAGAACTGAACGCCAAGGGGGCACATCCAGCCCGACGCTACCTGGACGACTCACTCAACCAGTTGGGTTTGCAGGAACTTTGGGGGTTTCCAGCAACCGTTGTCAGCTTCAAAAAAATGGAATACAATGTGATCAAACAAGAATCACTTATACATGATAAAGCCACCCTGAGTGAACAAGCCTACGGCTGGTTCACCCTGCAGATCTACTGCAAGGCATCACCACAAGCCTACCTCCTCACCAGCTTCTCAAGAGCAACTAAAGAGAAATTTCTGAAACACCGCCTGGGCATACTACCATCTGCATATCACATGCCACCTTGGCTACGGTCCCCGAAGCCTGCAATTTGCAGACTCTGCGGTGAGGGGGAGGAGGATATAGTGCACCTACTAACTATATGTGATGCCCTAAAACAGGAACGACGGACCCTGTTAAGACCTTTCTTCAATAAGAAACCCATTCGAACCTGCAGACAATCCGTGCTAGCATCCTTTTCTAGTGAGGGCATCCAACTAAGCTATCACCTGGTAAAATATTTTTCTGCTGCAGAATCAATGATAAAAAAGCTGGCAACCCAGCTTGCAGACTGCATTATAACTGAATGAACTACGGGGTCTGTGTCGCTATGCTAAATGAGAGCTTCAATAGGGTTAAGACTGGTACACTATACACTTTAAGGACGGTGTAGCCGCTTCACATGGGGACCTTTGTAACGTCAAATATGTATACAATGCAGCATAAAACATTTGCACTGGTTATATAACACCTTTTCCAACCACTTTTTTCTAAGTTATCCTTACTCATTTTTTTTTCTTCTTTTTTTTTTATTAAACATTCACTTACTTTACTTAATATACCTACTCTTCCCGACACTTATTCTCTTTGCTGTTTATAACTATTTCTAGGTCAAACATCATTGAATTTTGTTGTGTTTTAACAACGATCTATTTTAAGTCACAAAAATGTTTAAGAAAAAAGAGAAATTTTAATGCACGATTGTAAAGGTTTTAATTAACTACAATACACTCAACTTACTTACTTACTATTAGAACACTAGACTTGGTAGGCCACATTGCACAGTTCGCATCACATAGAACCCATGAACTGCCTTACACACCTCGTATATTCAATTGCCCCCAAGCCAACTTCAATCACGCTGAATCAGTTAAAGTAAAGGCTTAATGTAAAAGTCCTTCTTGCCCCGCCCTCCCATCAGCATTTTGTAGTACTACTGAATGTAGTACAATATGTAGTTTGCGAATAGGCCCTCGTATGTCTAGTCTATCTGAATAGAACTTTGTATGCTTCTGTAAACCGCTGTTCCTTGGTTATGAAGGCACACATGCACGCATCACTTAGCAGTGTTTAAAAATCCATCATTACCTGCATTTCTAATTGTTTTCCTCTCCTGGGGCAATCTCTTCAGTTGAATGTGCATGATTCTGATCAGATTTGAGGTGGCATTATGACATTCCTGGGGCCATCCCACAAACATTCTGCAAGCACTATGCTCTTGGCCCTAAGATAGAGAAGATGTTTTGCTTAGGGTCCATTGCTGTCCCTTGCAGCTTTTCCTACTATCTTTACTTTTTGTCGCTTGTTGTAAAATCTACTGAAAGTTGCAAAGTGGAGCAACTTTACATGCTTAGGTAGGAGTACTTAATATGTATGGTGAGTCTATTACTATTTTATGAAGATTACCCATCTGTCATTGCCATTAAATTAATGACTGCATAAGTTGAGTCGATTCTTCACCACTTTCTTTTCGCTCAGGTAGCTGGGTAACTGATTGGGAGATGTGGAAGGGGAGTTAAAAAATGCCAGAGCAGATTAGGCTTCTTAGCTCAGGAGTTATGAAGGGAAGACTTTTCAGTATTTTCCCATTTTCCAAAGAACTCCTAAAGCAGAGATTTGTTTTTAGAAAATAGAAAATCTGATTCCCTGACATTGTGGAAGGTTATGTTTTTTAGGTTTCGACCTGGCCGGAGCACTGCGAAGCAGTGCTCCGCCCAGGCGAAAGCTTTTGTTTACAGTATAGGGGACTTGAATCCGCCCCTTCTTCCATTGGCTAGCTCCATAAATGGAGGCTAGCCATTGGAAGAGAGTGGCTGTCAATCATTCTTTCCCCCTCGGAACGCGATTCGGGGGTGTTTCCGTGTCTTTTTTTAAGTCCCGCCCTCTCCTCTTCCCATTGGCCCCATCCATTCATTCCCCTGTCCTCGCCCTCCCTCTCTCCCTTGGCCTTGTTTATTTTATTTCATTCAGCGATCCATTTGTTTATCCCCCGCCCTCCCTCCCGTTGTCCGTGCCTCCTCCACTCCACTCGCCGAGGAAGCACTTTTTAGGCCTACAGGAAGCACGAGGGATCGCAGTTCTCAGGTAATTTAAAACGGTAACTCGTGGCGTTTGTAAAACACCTTACACGCGCGCTAGTGGCCTGTTTTCTGTCATGGTGTTATGAGCACTGCTTTAAATGTATTCCCGGAACGGTGCCGCTTATCTGGGCTTCTGGTAACTAGCTGCTCGCTCAAGTGATGACAGCAGATAGGTTTGTGTTTGAAGCTCATTGGTCCGCCGTTTTCTCCGTCCTCCGGACATCACAGAGATGTCACCCCAGCGCGAGCAGATCTTCCCAGCTTTGCCATCTCACACCCTGAGACTGCAGCAGCAGTCACACTGGAGCAAGGGTCTCCTTTTTTGGGTAACTTCCGGCCCTTGCGTTCACAGGTTTCTCTCTGTATCAACTCTTCATGCTCGTGGGAATTTTCTCTGCCTTTGACCCTTCTTCACCTTTAAAAAGAAGACCTCCAAGGAAGAGATTATGCGTGGGAATTACAAAGCCTCTGCAGCGCGGCCAATGAGTCATGGGTTTGAGTTATAAAATACTGAAATAATCTGGGTTCAGTGGGCCCCTCAGGTCTCTGGGCCCCGGTGCCACTGCACCCGCCGCACCAATGGAAGCCACAGCGCTTCAAAGATCAGTTTGGAGATCGGTCGACGTACAGTACGTCACAACCATGTAACCACTGCCGCACGGTGCCTGACAAACTATCTTGTTGGCTGGAACTATTTCTAAAGCACAGTAGAGCCTGGACAGGAGGGGTCGCTTGGAGTGGCCCGAGGGCCTCCGGTTCACATCATAAAGGACTTTTGCACCAGAGAAAAAGCAAGTATTTCTTGTTCTGCCCTTCGCTCACCCGACTCACATATATCAAGGTGTTTCCAGTTAGTACCATTTAGAGAGAATACTTTCAGACTTTAGCTCGACCCGGCGATTATTGACGTCACCACCTCTCTCCTGACACTGAACTCGCCCCATTGTTAAGGAGCCGGGCAGCACACCTGAGCGGATGCGGGGGCTCAGACAGCGCGCAGCACCGTCTTCCGTCCCTGACTCCGAGGCGATGGGTTAGCAGTGCTGACCATGGTGGTCACTCAGCTGGAGCTGGAGTTCTGCTACCATGGCAAGAAGTTGCGAGGGTTCACTTGTAAACTCACCAGGTCTGTCGGCGGGTTTCTCCCGGAGACCTCCTTCAGTATCACGAGCCAGTTCTTGCTGCCCATCCTCCTGGCCGGGCTGGGGATGGTGGCAGCGGGCCTGCTCATGGACCTAGTTCAGGTATCTAGAATTTATTACAGTGTCAAATAATGGTTTTCATTAAAAAAATAAAAGCAGTTTTTGTTATTTGTTAATAACTAATGCTGTTAGAAAATGTTCTAAAAGGCTGCAAATTCAATGCGCAGATAGAACAATATATATTACATGGCTATAGTTTTTCTGTTGTAGAAAAATGTTTATCATATGTCTATAGTGTGTCTGTTCTGTAATAACGACACTTCGTTTAGGTGGCACTATACTTTTATAGAATTTGTAGGAGAAATTTAAAAAAGCACTGACAAGGCCGAAAAAGTGTAGCCTTTGCAAGCTGGTGCAATGAATATTTTTTATTGCAAATATATGCCAAAAAGAAAACAAACAAAAACACTTTGGCATCTAAGCCTGGCCGCCATATTTGAGAAGGAGACCAGAATAAAACAAGCATTTGCAATGCAATAGGTCTCGCATTAGGAAAGTTTGAGCTATTGGTATTGTAAATTACAATTTTTTAGGTTTCGACCTGGCCGGAGCACTGCGAAGCAGTGCTCCGCCCAGGCGAAAGCTTTTGTTTACAGTATGGGGGACTTGAATCCGCCCCTTCTTCCATTGGCTAGCTCCATAAATGGAGGCTAGCCATTGGAAGAGAATGGCTGTCAATCATTCTTTCCCCCTCGGAACGCGATTCGGGGGCGTTTCCGTATCTTTTTTTAAGTCCCGCCCTCTCCTCTTCCCATTGGCTGGAATTTTACCTTCCAGCCAATGGGAAGGGGAGACCACGAAAAACACGACCCCGAATCCCTACACGCACTCCCATCCCGCCCCCGTCCATTCATTCCCCTGTCCTCGCCCTCCCTCTCTCCCTTGGCCTTGTTTATTTTATTTCATTCAGCGATCCATTTGTTTATCCCCCGCCCTCCCTCCCGTTGTCCGTGCCTCCTCCCTCCCACTCCACTCGCCGAGGAAGAACTTTTTAGGCCTACAGGAAGCACGAGGGATCGCAGTTCTCAGGTAATTTAAAATGGTAACTGGTGGCGTTTGTAAAACACCTTACCGGCGTGATTTATGGCCAAGGAAACAAAAGATAACCCTTAAGGGCGTCCCCGTATTGCTGGGGAATCCAACATGCTGTGCTGAGAATTAATGGAGGCCAGCTCCGTCGCGCCTGCCCCAGAGCCGAGGAAGACAGGCAGAATTAACAACATAGCCATTCTTAGAGCCAGGCAGAAGCATACCCGACCAAGAAAGCACCGCCTATCGGGGCGCAGCCATTACCGTGTGCCCGCACGGAACCAGAGAAGCGCCTCGGCCCCTCCGCTGCAATTGCGGTGAGACTGGGAGTCCAGTGAGGGCTCGAGACAAGGGAACGCTCCACTGCCCCACGTGCCAGGTGGCCCGAGATTGTTGGCATCAGTGGCGAAGACTCGCTGTAGGGGTCAGTTCACAGTGGAGACCAGACCAGTGAAGGTCTTCGTGTGGAGAGCCTGAACGCCCCCCCCGCCCTGCCCCCGCCTTTGTTGTTCTGTGTAGGGGACACTGCGAGGTAGAGCCTCGAAGGAGGCCCACGCCTTGAAACTTGCAGCACTTCAGGATAACTAACATAATGGGCGCAGGGGCCCATGAGCCCTACGATAGGTTTGCAATACAGTGATATCTGGTGATTAGTGGACACCTGGCGGGCGCGGACACCTGCCTCTCTTATCGTGCAGTGCGCTGTGTGCGTGCGTGCGTGCTTGCCAGCCTTGAAGGTAAAGACGCCAGCATTGTCCTGACAGTCCCTGCTGTATGTTTGTCTCTCTTCTGCCCTATTCACCCGGCCTCGACCCTTCACCTTCTTCTTTGTGCTCTCTTGTCAGGTAAATAGTGCCCTCGTGGTTTGGAAACTATTGCTTTCTTTTCCGAAGACAAAGGGAACGCGCAGCGGCTACAGTGGTGTTATGTTGTGGGCTTGTTGCCTCATTGTCTCTTGCTGGGTTTAATGAGCTGGTGACTTGTGATTGAAAGGTGGTAAACAGGGCCTCTCGTGCAACCAGTGGCAGATGATTCTTGCTCTGTCCTGGTCCAGCCCCCACGGCCTGGGCCCTGACTGGTTGGTGAAGCAGCCTGGGTCTGGTTTATTGTGCATCATCTTCACATTTCCAGAAGAGGGCGGCGTTTCAGGGCCAGTAACTGGTTAGACATGTGTACTGACTACTGTCACACTTGAGTCCTAAAAGAATGTTTTTCTAAGAATTCTGTTATTGTTTTATTTCCGTATGATTATACCATTATACTACCGGTGCTTGCAAGTTAAGGCTTTTATGTGACAGTTGTCAGAGGTGTGTCCATTGCAAGGGACTGTCTGATGTCTCTTCTTCCTCCTGTAATTGTTACTAGGAGACTGTGGTGTACATCTTACAAATTGGAGTCTCCCACTGACAGCATATTGTTATGTCGTGTCTGGTGGCTTAGTGGGCTAATGCGTCCACTGTAGGGGCCTGTGTTTGACCTCATGGTCACAGGCTCTAATCCCGGCGGGTCCACTCAGCCTTTCATCCTTCTGAGGTTGATAAAAGGAGTGCCATTGAGTTGGGTAACAATAAACATCTGTCGTTCGGCTGCAAGATACCCTTCTGGGTGAACGTGCACTTTACAAATACACATGCTAAGTTATGTTGTACACTACCTCACAAACATTAAGCAGAAGTGTACACCAGTTTGCAGTTCCGCTGCTGTTCCGACAGTGATGAGTGCCTGATTTTGGGTTGTTAGGTTGACAATCTAGCACTGGTCACAGACACTGGCTTCCTGTATCAACACAGTCCACTCGAAACGGAGTTTTGTTCACGGTTTTTGAAGTGGTTGATTTTTTGGGGGGGGTGGGCTGCTTTGTCGGAGCTGGCCAAGCTCTCCCCGCCTGTGAACACCCTTTCACCAACTCCCAGAACAATTAGACCGCGAATTATAGAGATCCGGGCCTCCAGATCCTTTCAGGTGAACTCCACGCTCCTTAAATTCATTAATTTAGAAGCAGGCATTTTGAATGATTACACATTTAATTTGAGTACATGGTTTGATAGGCCGATGCACATGAATGCTTCACGGAGGTATTCAGTTTCTACATTCAGTAATTAAAAAGCATTGCTTGTGGGGGGCGGAGGGGAGGATATTAAGACACTAATTAAATGTTTGCTGTTTTGCGCTTTACTTTCTGTCCGGGCTGCCCCGGTTTGGCGGTATTGTTTGCGTTTTTCATACGTTCCCTTGTACAGCTTCCCTTTGCTGGGCCTGAGGTGTAGTTAGCTGTCTGAGGGGCTCCAGCGCAGCCCATCTCTGTATGAACAGTCATATTGTAGCGCGCTTGGTGGGGGTGTTATTAAATCCCAGGCCTGTCTTGTGAGAACACTTTTCTGCGGGACCTCATTAGTTTGAAAACATGTATACAATTACTTCCAGCCAGTCGGATAATGTATCCCCGTCCTACCGCTTGCACCTCCCTACATATGATGGCTTTTCTGCACAGGGATTAGAACATTCATTCCATTAAGTGTTTTGGGGGAGTTTTAAAACTAAATGTTGATAAATTCTCTTTTAAATACGTTTGTAGGGCTTCTAACTTAAGGTACACATGCACCATTGCCTTATACACTCAGAACTTCGAAAAGGGGGCTTTGTGGTGTAGGCAAATT